>NW_025343335.1:0-1144 GCF_016433145.1 Gracilinanus agilis
AAGTAGACCATCATATCATCTGCAAAGAGTGATAGCTTAGTCTCCTCCTTGCCTATTTTGATAACTTCAATTTCTTTTTCTTCTCTAATTGCTACTTCTAGTGTTTCTAGTAGTATGTTGAATAGTAGAGGTGATAGTGGGCATCCTTGTTTCACTCCTGATCTTATTGGGAAGGCTTCTAATTTATCCCCATTGCATATGATGTTTGTTGATGGTTTTAGGTATATACTATTTATTATTTTTAGGAAAGGTCCTTCTATTCCTATACTTTTCAGTGTTTTCAATAGGAATGGATGCTGTATTTTGTCAAAGGCTTTTTCAGCATCTATTGAGATGATCATGTGATTTTTGTTTGTTAGACTATTGATATGGTCAATTATGTGGAAGGTTTTCATGATGTTGAACCATCCTTGCATTTCTGGTATACAACCCACCTGATCATAGTGGATAATCATCATGATCACTTGCTGGAGTCTCTTTGCTAGTATTCTATTTAAGATTTTTGCATCTATGTTCATTAGGGAGATTGGTCTGTAGTTTTCTTTCTCTGTTTTTGATCTCCCTGGCTTTGGAATCAGTACCATATTTGTGTCATAAAAGGAATTTGGTAGGACTCCTTCTTTGCTTATCATATCAAATAATTTGTATAGTATTGGGGTTAGTTGCTCTTTGAATGTCTGATAGAATTCACTTGTGAATCCATCAGGCCCTGGCAATTTTTTCTTGGGGAGTTCTTTGATGGATTGTTCAATTTCTTTTTCTGATATGGGATTATTTACGTATTCTATTTCTTCTGCTGTTAATCTAGGCAGTTTATATTTTTGTAAATATTCATCCATATCTCCTAAATTGTTATATTTATTGCCATATAATTAGGCAAAATAGTTTTTAATGATTGCCTTAATTTCCTCTTCATTAGAGGTGAGGTTTCCCTTTTCATCTTTGATACTGTCAATTTGGTTTTCTTCTTTCCTTTTTTTTATTAGATTGACTAGTACTTTGTCTATTTTATCTGTTTTTTCAAAGTACCAGCTTCTAGTCTTATTTATTAATTCAATAGTTCTTTTACTTTCGATTTTATTAATTTCTCCCTTGATTTTTAGTATTTCTAATTTAGTTTCCATCTGTGGATTTTTAATTTGCT
>NW_025343336.1:0-1160 GCF_016433145.1 Gracilinanus agilis
TGTTCTTGCCATGAACCTGTATTGTTTTTCTGTGTCTCCTTGGTGCCGAATAAGGATATTAATTGTAATAATTTCAATGCAAGTGAATGTCACTGTAAAAAGAATCACATAGGGGAAACTGAGTGTGGAATTTCCATCCTCCTGACAACCTGCCGTGCTGGATTGTCAGAGCTTGTGAGTATCTGTGCTAAACATCACAGCCTCGATGGCTTCCGGCACCTTTTAACAATTGATAGCAACTCTTTTTGTGTAGTCAAAGAGCCAGAAGTTGAGGGGATGCCTTTCAGTTGTGGGATGGCTGAACAAGTCATGGTATATGATTTTTTTTAAGTTTTATAATATATATTTATTAGTTTTTAAAGATTGATTAAAATTATCTTTTAATTCTATGCACTTAAAAAAAATTTAAACATTTATTAATATTCATTTTTAACATGGTTACATGATTCATGCTCCCACTTTCCCCTTCACCCCTGCACTCCCCCCACCCATGGCCGACACACATTTCCACTGGTTTTGTCATGTGTCCTTGATCAAGACCTATTTCCAAATTGTTGGTAGTTGCATTGGTGTGGTGGTTTCGAGTCCACATCCCCAATCATGTCCACCCCAACCCATGCGTTCAAGCAGCTGTTTTTCTTATATGTTTCCTCTCCTACAGTCCTTCCTCTGGATGTGGGTAGCATCTTTTCCATAAATCCCTCAGAATTGTCCTGTGTCTTTGTATTGCTGCTGGTACAGAAGTCCAATACATTTGATTTTACCACAGTATATCAGTCTCTGTGTACAATGTTCTTCTGGCTCTGCTCCTTTCACTCTGCATCAGTTCCTGGAGGTCATTCCAGTTCACATGGAATTCCTCCAGTTTGTTATTCCTTTTAGCACAATAGTATTCCATCACCAGCATATACCACAATTTGTTCAGCCATTCCCCAATTGAAGGGCATACCCTCCTTTTCCAGTTTTTTGCCACCACAAAAAGTGCAGCTATAAATATTTTTGTACAAATCTGTTTATCTATGATCTCTTTGGGGTACAAACCCAACAATGGTATGGATGGATCAAAGGGCAGGCAGTCTTTTATAGCCCTTTGAGCATAGTTCCATATTGCCATCCAGAATGGTTGGATCAGCTCACAACTCCACCAGCAATGCATTAAT
>NW_025343337.1:0-4101 GCF_016433145.1 Gracilinanus agilis
AGAGAGAGAGAGAGAGAGAGAGAGAGAGAGAGAGAGAGAACGAGAGAACCTTCAGACAACCAGGTAACAAACAACCAGGTCAACCACAGACAGAAGGGATGCAAAGCAGCCTGTTTGGTTAGGATGAGAGTAGGGAGGTGCCGACCTTTTGTTCTGGGTTCTGATACACTGAATTCAGCAATGCCCAGGCTCCGCGCTGCCATCCAACAGATCCCAATCTTCCCTTGGGGCCTCAGTGACAAACTGGAGCCTCCGGTGTTAGACAGGCCTAGAGAAGTAGCTTAGAGTGAATTTTCCCGAGTCTCCTTTAGGCTGCCGAGGGCGCCGTTGGTGCTAGATTAGACCAAATAAACTGTCTGTCCCCTTAAAGTGAACCTTCTATGACCCTTATCAAGCACCAAAGGCCGCAGCTCAATCACCTGCAGCTCTTCCCGTCCTCTCAGCTCCTAACTTCCAAGGAGAGTCCTAGTTATAAAGAAGCCGTCTCTAAGAAGTTGTCTGAACCCCTAACACTGAGTGGCTGGAAAGTAAATGCAGGGACTTCTCCCCAACCTCCCACCCCCACAAAGAAAACTTCGCTATCTTCTGCTCTCACCTGATCCCTTGCCCCAGCTGGCTTCCAGTAAACTCAACGAATTAGATCTGGCACCCTGGGGAGCGGGGTCCAGGGAAGAAACCTGTTTGCCCTCCGGGTAAGGTGATGTGATCTCTATACATCTCCCAACCTGCCACAGTCTTCTAGCGGGGGCTCTAACGGAAGGGACAAGAAGCTTTCTCCATTGGCCCTAAACTTCGGATGCTGAAGAAATCTGAAACAATTCAACCCCACTTCCACCTCGCAACCAGGCTGATCGCCTTTGAAGGGACACCACGGACACAGAATGGTTCTGGTTCCCAGCCTAGAGAAAGATTTCCAAATCTCTGTCAGGGAAGCTGGTGTTGCTTTTGGTGTGTTGAAGCTGGCCTCAAGTCCTAGCTTCGAAAAGCCTGCTGGGTACAGCAAGAAGGACCAAGGGCAAGGGAAAACCATGAACGGATATTCGTCCCGCGAGCCCAGCTCCTTTCCTTGCCACGGAGGCCCCTTATTCCAAAGCCAAGAGTACTTTGGGTCAAGGGAACTTAGGGCACATAGTGTACGATTTGGTCAGCCGCCTCACCTAGTCCAGGGCCACCTTAAGTGCTGGACCCTTTGGAAGAATTGTGGAAGCACAAAGACCTGCCGCCTTGACACATCTTTAAACACGAAAATATGCATCCGTAATCCCAACCTCAGAACAGAGGACACAGGCAGCATCAAAGACCTCATAGCTAGGAAGTTAAAACTAGTCGGAATGAACACCTCATGGAGCTTGAGAAGGTCGCCGCGATCTGTCCTCCCTTTCAATCCAGTCCAGAGGCACATCAGACTCCGTTAAACAATCGTTTGCTCTCTTGGCTGCCTCTTATAGCACAGCCGCTTCTCTCTCTCGAATTTCTGGGGGCTTGGGAAAGGGTCTGGCTGAGGATTTCTTTTCCTCACACCCAAGCTCCTAAGCCACTAGTTTTTTTACTCGGCTCAAAATTCAAAAACAAACTAAAGGGATTTCTTGGAGAAAACTATGGTCAAGGCCACTAGTGTCCAGCCCCTCAGAATTCTCCCCGCCCTGTATAGGGCTGCTGGACCGGGGCCTACTTTATCTCAAATCCATTCATTGGACGTTGGGAAAGTGGCTGTCGTGTCCCCTTAACCCAAATATCAGAAACCTTAGCTCTAAATGAAAGGTTAAAGCCAAAGAGTTCAAAGAGCCAGATATTTTCTATTAAAACTTCTAGAAAATGGTCACTTTACCCCACCTTTTCTCCCTTATTTCTTATTTCAGATTAGCAAAACCTCTAAGGGACTTTCCCCTTGAGAATATTTTATTAAGGATGAACCTTTGTTCATTAATTTAACCATTACCATTAAGCCTGTAAATAAAACTCGAAAGGGAATTTGAAAAATAAGCAAAGGAGCAGATGCACTAAAAATAAGAATGGAAGCACTCTTCCAAGTTTTAAAGGTCCCTTTCCCGAATTTTTCCTTGAAAAAAAAGAGCACTTCCTCTAATGCAACTCAGCTCTTGGAAATGCTTAAGGGAAAAAAAACAAAAATCATCTCCAGCATTCTCACCTTCTTTCCCATCCTGTGACCAGGCGGAGCAGTGAGGGATTGTGTAATTTCTATTTAAACACATCTGGAATATGCTTGCACTGCACTAGAGAGCCAAAGATTTTTACAGAGAGTTTATGGCTGTGACAGAAAATTGCTCTTTTAACGACTTTACAAGCAGTAATCACGGGGCCTTTTTACAGTACCAGGACCGCTGGACTGCTCTGCAAACTGCCTGGCATTTCCAAGACTCACCAACTGAGGGAGCAGAAGATGAGCATCTAACCTTCCTCCATCTAGCCTCCGTTTGTCAAGAAGTCACAGGGAATATCTCTGCTGCTAAAGTTATACAGAACCGAGCTGAAAGAAAGGGGAGGAAACAAGAGAGAAGAGAGGGAGGAGAGGACATGTAAAAAATTAAAGCAATTGGCCCTTCCTTATTTTTGAGGGAGATTTCCACTGTGTCCCTTAAAGTTGGCCCGGGTCATTTAAAGCTATCTTTGTGGTGGGTATTTGTTTTGGGGGTTTTTTTTGGGGGGGGGGTGAATGTAAAGAATGCAAGAGATTCCTTGTGAGAGTCCCTCCTGCAGAGGGTGGCATTTCTCCATGGCCCAAGACCTGGAGAATAAACACCCTAGTGACATAAATAAACAGTGACTTAATGATCCAAAATGCTAAGAAGGAATATGAGGACCAGGAGTTCTCCACCCAAAAGAACATTTCTGAAAAAAGTATTGGTCTGTGACAGAGAAATATTCATAGCTAAAAGTTACTATAATAAATTAGTGAAACAATTAAGACCCTTTTCTTCAACTACAAATAAATTGTTTTCAGCTACCAAAGAACTGGTCAGAATGAGAAGCTTTCATTTTCCATTTTCCCACATTCATAGGATTATAAATTTAGTGCTGGAAGGAACCTCAAAATTCATCTAATTCAATACTTTCATTTTAGATATGTAAGGCAGTGGGGTCAAATGAGGTTTTCAAATGACACAGTCAAGATAATGGCAGGGTCTAAATTTGAACCCAGGTTCCAGATCGAGTAATCTCTTCATTCACTCTACTACTACCCTCTTGGATTGCCCTCCAGGGTGAGAGAGAAAGCCAGCATACTAAATGAATATATAAATAGTGCTGCTTATGGAAGAGGCGGGGATGGGAATCAAGATTATGAAACTGTCAGGTCAGATAATAAAGAGGCTGTCCTTGGGGAACAATATTTTACAAAGCAAGAGTCTGCCAATCCAGTAATCTTGAGAATATTTTTAATAAATAATACCACTCACTACATTTTAAATCTTAGTCTAAAGACTGTGTCACTTTTCCCCCAAAATAAAAATAACAAAGACCCTATGTAATTGTGGTACTTTTCAAAGCATAATCCTATAGCAAGTGCACAGAGGTTTCTGATCAGAGTCAGCTTGCATACCATTCCTTTAGATAGATTAGTGATGTTTCCCTTACTGATTGATTTCTGATTTTCCTCTGATAAATTTTGTAACTTTCAGTCTTGTTAACCAATCTGTTGACACAGAATGGCTGCATGAACACATGAATATTCTCAAGAAGAGCACTCCAGATGCACTATTTCCAAATTTTTAAAAAGACAACCCAAAAAGCTATGTTAACTCTTTTTCTGTCAAATGTCAAAAATAGATACTCGGACTACCTTCAAAATGCTCTACAGTCCAAACAATTAGAAGTAAGAAAAGTAAAAACTGTATATTTAAAAATAGGATGACAACAACACAGAAACTCACCTTTGAAAAAGAGAACCATACTCCTGGTGCTCTGCTTTGGTTTAATTTAGGTTGCTTTAGATACAATAGAAAAGAACCCTGAAAAAACATATGCTCTTTTGGGTAACAAATACTAGGTCACCAGATTTATGGGATTACTTTTGTAAGCTAAAAACTAGGAATAGGAGAAATACTTAGCAAGAGTATACTACTGGATATGAAAGCATTGAGG
>NW_025343338.1:0-3203 GCF_016433145.1 Gracilinanus agilis
GAGCCAGAAGAACATTGTACACAGAGACTGATATACTGTGGTAAAATCGAATGTAATGGACTTCTGTACTAGCAGCAATACAATGACCCAGGACAATTCTGAGGCATTTATGGAAAGAATGCTACCCACATTCAGAGGAAGAACTGCAGGAGAGGAAACATAGAAGAAAAACAACTGCTTGAACGCATGGGTTGAGGGGGACATGATTGGGGATGTAGAATTGAAACTACCACATCAATGCAACTAACAACAATTTGGAAATAGGTCTTGATTAATGACACATGTTAAAACCAGTGGAAATGTGCATCGGCCATGGGTGGGGGGAGTGTGGGGGGCGAAGGGGAAAGTAGGAGCATGAATCATGTAACCAAGTTAAAAATGAATATTAATAAATGTTTTTTTAAAAAATATGAGCCCAGATTTGAACCCAGATCTTCCCAACTCCAGGCCTGGTGTTCTATCCACTGGACCACTTTGCTGCCCATTGTTGTTTGATGATGATGATGGTGGTGGTGATGATGATGGTGATGATGATGGTGGTGGTGGTGAGGAGGAGGAAGAGGAGTTTGTGGTTTCATTTCCAACCCTTCATGATCCTATTTGGTGTTTTCTTGGCTGAAATATTGGAGTAGTTTTCCATTTCCTTCTCTAGTTCATTTTATAGATGAGGAAACTGAGGCAAACACGGTGAAGTGATTTGCCCAGGGTCACAAGGGTCCTCCAGAATCCAGGACCAAATCTCTATCCACTGTACCACCTAGCTTCCCCACAAAAAATATGAATAGCAGAACTTTTTGTAACAGCAAGCACCAGGAAGGAAATTCAGTGGTTGTCCACTTGGGCAGAGGAGCAATTTGATAGGACCTCTTGGATTTAGAATTAGAAGAATCATAGATTTAAAATGAGAAGGGACTTTAGAGACCTTCTAGCCCAGCATGATCATTTTACAGAAGGGAAAACTGATGCCCATAAGGGAGAAGAGACTTGACCAAGATCATACAGAATCAGGATCTAAATCTACACTTTGTGACCCCAAGTTCGATGCTCTTTCCATTCTACTTCACTGAGTTTATCTAAGCAGGAGAGGACTGGCAAGTACTTTAAATCATGGGTGGAAGAGGTATAGGAGAATGATGTAATATTATTGCACCATAAAAAGGATTAACATGAAAGTGAGAAAAATAAAGTGATGCTTGAGCTAGGAAGCTCACAGCTCTTTCTACATTTAATCAGTAATCTTATACTCTCTATGTTAAGAGAAGCCCTTCTAGTTGTACACAGACCATCCAAATAAGCACCCATGTCCATTTACTGCCCAGGAATTCCTGGCTAAGAACCAAGCCACACACCATTATTTTTCAAAAGAAACAGATTGGGATGGACCTGTGGGGGGAGTTATACCAAGAACTTCATTCATGAGCCAGCGAGTTGATGAACTTGGAGTCAAGATGACCTGAGTTTGAATCCCATTTCAGTCATTTACCAGCTGTAAGGCTCTGGGCAAATCATTTAACCTTTCCTAGACTCAATTTCCTTGTCTCTAAAATGGAGAAAATAGCCACTTTTCAAGGTAGTTAGGAAGATCAAATGAGGGAACATGTAAAATCTCTATAAGCTTTAGTAAAACTGCCAACTATAATTATTATCAGGATACATTTCCATTTTCCTAACCTTCTAGGCAATAGTCAATGTGTTAGGAAGTAAGTAGTCTCATGAAAGGGAGGAAGGATTAGATAAAATGAGCTCTAAAGTCCCTTCTATCTGGAAAGTCTCTCATCTAAGAGCTGCTGCCTTAATATCTATCAAATTTGCTATCAAATTGCTCCTCTGCCCAAGTGGACAACCACTGAATTTCCTTCCTGGTGCTTGCTGTTACAAAAAGTTCTGCTATTCATATTTTTTGTGGGGAAGCTAGGTGGTACGGTGGATAGAGAGTTGGTCCTGGAGTCTGGAGGACCCTTGTGACCTTGGGCAAATCACTTCACCCTGTTTACCTCAGTTTCCTCATCTATAAAATGAACTAGAGAAGGAAATGGAAAATCACTCCAATTTTTCAGCCAAGAAAACACCAAATATTTATTGCCATATAGTTGGGCAAAATAGTTTTTAATGATTGCCTTAATTTCCCCTTCATTAGAGGTGAGGTCTTCCTTTTCATCTTTGATACTGTCAATTTGGTTTTCTTCTTTCCTTTTTTTATTAGATTGACCAGTACTTTGTCTATTTTATCTGTTTTTTCAAAATACCAGCTTCTAGTCTTATTTATTAATTCAATAGTTCTTTTACTTTCGATTTTATTAATTTCTCCCTTGATTTTTAGTATTTCTAATTTAGTTTTCATCTTGAGATTTTTAATTTGCTTGCTTTCTAATTTTTTAAGTTGCATGCCCAATTCATTAATCTCTGCCCTCTCTAATTTGTTAATATATGCAGTCAAGGACATACATTTCCCCCTGAGTACTGCCTTACCTGCATCCCACAGAGTTTGGTAGGATGTCTCATCATTGTCATTCTCTTCAATGAAATTGTTGATTGTTTCTATGATTTCTTCTTTGACTAGCTGCTTATGGAGAATCCTATTATTTAATTTCCAATTAGTTTTTGATTTGCCTGTCCAGGTGCCCTTACTAATTATTATTTTTATTGCATTATGATCTGAGAAGATTACATTTATTATTTCTGCTCTTTTGCATTTGTTTGCAATGTTTCTATGCCCTATTACATGGTCAATCTTTGTGAATGTACCATGTGTAGCTGAAAAGAAAGTGTATTCCTTTTTGTTCCTATTTATTTTTCTCAACATATCTATTAAATCTAATTTTTCTAGGACTTCAATCATCTCTCTTACCTCTTTCTTATTTATTTTTTGGTCTGATTTATCTAGATCTGAAAGAGGAATATTTTGTGTGTAATAGAATATCCTATTTTTCTTATTCATTCAAGTTTCTCTTGGTGTCCTCTACTATTCACGACCTTCTTTCCCAACCCCATATCATCTTAGACCATTTAGGATTCCAACCTCTCCCTATGAATAATTCTTCTAATTACTATAATAGAGTTCCTTAGAGAGAATTATACGTATCATTTCTCCACACAGGAATACCAATAATTAGATCATATTGAAGCCCTTAAAGAGGCAAATTTAAAAAAATATGTTTACTTTCTTTCCCCTCTGTTTCTTATTTACCTTTTCATGTTTCTCT
>NW_025343339.1:0-1183 GCF_016433145.1 Gracilinanus agilis
TCCCATGGGGAGAATAACAGGAAGCCATCATGGACAAAGCTCCCCGGCGGGCCAGCATCCAGCAGCCAAAGGCTGGGGCAAATAATCAGCAGGATAGTCAAGGGGAGCCTCCGGACTTTTGGAATGAACTCTGATTTTGCAGTATTCACGAATTCTTAACCTTGGGGTCCTAGAGATTGACTTTAGGGGGTCCATGAATTTGGATAGAAAAAACACCACCACTATTTTGAGAGAACTGGTTTCCTTTGCAATGCTAGCTGTTTTATTTTTTAAGTATTTAAAATCTTTCTCTGAGTAGGTGGCCATTGGTTTTACCAGACTCCCCAAGGTCTGTGACAGAAGAGGTATAAAAGCCCAGAGGAATAAGAAATGATCCTCAGAAAGTCATTGGATTTGGGCAGCTGGGTAGCTCAGTGGATTGAGAGTCAGGCCTAGAGACAGGAGGTCCTAGATTCAAATCCGGCCTCAGATACTTCCCAGCTGTGTGACCCTGGGCAAGTCACTTAACTCTAATTACCTAACCATTACTATTTTTCTGCCCTTGGAACCAATATGCAGTACCGATTCAAAGACAGAAGGTGAGGGTTTAAAACAAAAGCTATTGTCCTTACATCACAGGACTGTTTTGACACTCCAAATAAGACGGATGCTATAAGGTGCCTTGAAATCTTTCAAAAGCCTTGCAACTGGGGGGCAGCTGGGTAGCTCAGTGGATTGAGAGCCAGGCCTAGAGACGGGAGGTCCTGGGTTCAAATCCAGCCTCAGACACTTCCCAGCTGTGTGACCCTGGGCAAGTCACTTGACCCCCATTGCCCACCCTTACCACTCTTCCACCTAGGAGCCAATACACAGAAGTTAAGGGTTTAAAATAAAAAAAAAATAAAGCCTTGCAACTGTCATCGAAGGTTATTAACTACATCAGATAAAACCTATTACTGTCGATACTGCTACACAATAGCTTTCCTTTCCCCTTTTACTTGTATAAGCTAATCTTCAGGGGAATTATTTCAATCTATCCATCTAACTAGTTACTTAGTTACTCCAACCATCCAGCCCTTACCACTCTTCTGTTTTGGAACTGATACCTAGTATTGATTCTAAGTCGGAAGGTTAAGGGTTTTTCAAAGAAGGGGGGGGGGAGAGAAAGGAAGGAAGGAAGGAAGGAAGGAAGGAAGGAAGGAAG
>NW_025343340.1:0-1272 GCF_016433145.1 Gracilinanus agilis
TCTGAGAAGGTTACATTTATTATATCTGCTCTTCTGCATTTGTTTGCAATGATTCTATGCCCTATTACATGGTCAATCTTTGTGAATGTACCATGTGCAGCTGAAAAGAAGGTGTATTCCTTTTTGTTCCTGTTTATTTTTTTCCACATATCAATTAAATCTAATTTTTCTAGGACTTCATTCACCTCTCTTACCTCTTTCTTATTTATTTTTTGGTTTGATTTATCTAGATCTGACAGAGGAATATTTAGATCTCCCACTAGTATGGTTTTACTATCTATTTCCTTCTTGAGCTCTGCCAGTTTCTCCTTTATGAATTTGGATGCTATGCCACTTGGTGCATACATATTGAGCAGTGTTATTTCCTCATTGTTTATACTGCCTTTAATCAGGATGTAATGACCTTCCCTGTCTTTTTTAATCATATCTATTTTTACTTTGGCTTTGGCAGAAATCACAATTGCCACTCCTGCCTTCTTTTTCTCATTTGATGCCCAAAAGATTTTGCTCAAGCCCTTAACCTTAAACTTGTGTATGTCCACCCGCCTCATATGTGTTTCTTGTAGACAACATATGGTAGAATTTTGGTTTCTAATCCACTCTGCTATTTTCTTCTGTTTTATGAGCGAGTTCATTCCATTCACATTCAGAGTTATAATTATCAGTTGTGCATTCGCTGACATTTTCGTATCTCCTCTTTTCCTACCCCTTCTTCTTAAACTATTTCCTTTTAAACCAGTGGTTTGCTTTAAGCAGGTATCCCTTATCTCCTCCCTTGATTAACTTCCCTTTCTACCCCCTCCCTTATTATTCCCTTCTTTTTATTTTTAAAGGCCTAATGAATTCCCTCCCCCTTCACCCCTCCCTTTTTTGCCCTCCCCACTCCCCTGCTCCCCTTGGTTTATCCCTTCTGACTTTGTCAATAGGGTTAAATAGAGTTTTATATCCCAATGGATAATATAGCTACTCTTCCCTCTCTGGGTTGATTACACTGAGACTAAGGTTTAAATATTACCTCTTAATGCTCTCTTCCTCTCCTTCTTATAATAGTATTTGTCCCCTCCCCTTCCCATGCCCTCTTTGTGTGTAATAGAATATCCTATTTTTCTTATTCACTCAAGTTTCTCTTGGTGTCCCCTACTATTTACCCCCCTCTTTCCAACCCCCCATATCATCTTAGACCCTTTAGTATTCTACCCTCTCCCTATGAATTATTCTTCTGATCACTATAATAGTGAATACTATAATAATGAATAGAGTTCACTACAGAGA
>NW_025343341.1:0-3833 GCF_016433145.1 Gracilinanus agilis
TACATTGCTGTTTACATATGAAGCAGAGAACTAAAAAAAAGTAAGCTTTGGGAAACTTGTGTTAATAGAGAAGTTTTTCTGCTTAGTCCTAGAAGGTAGAAAACGGATAACGATTAGATGACACAGTGAGGCAGATTTTATTTTAAGATACAATACAATTTTGTGCAACATCCACTATGTTTAGAGCCCTATGCTAGGTCCGAGGAGAATTAAGAAATTTAGCAAAGATAAGGTATTTGTAATCCAAAAGCTTACAGTCTAGCTCAATGTAAAGAGAAACATCTTTGTCCAACCAGGAAACCTTCTGATGCCTCAGTGGATAGTGAGTTCTTTGTCACTGAAAATAAGCAAGCAGAAACTCTATGACCTTTTACTAAATTTGTGATTGAAAGGTTTTATCCATTAGAACAAGATTGGGAGAAATAGGCTCCTTCCAACTCTGGGATTCCAAGATCCAATGAAAAGACTTTTCTTTTCTTCTAGGATATTTCTTTTTAGTCCATTAAAAATTATTGATTACAGAAAGCCATTTAGCCCTTTTTTTAAAAAAGGCCAGCAACTAACTGGGTACTCTGAGTATTGAAAATATTTTACTATCATCTAAAGCCAATATATTTGCTTTGTGTTTCTGTACTCAAATTGTCAAGAAATTAGGCAAATATTTTTCATTTCTGGGTTGTCAATTGCCCTCACATAGAAATATTTACTGTATCATAAAAATGATTGTATCAGAACTAGCAATTCAACAAGCACTGATTATGCACCTACTGTAGGCAGAAAACATTGTGAGGTGACATGGCAGACTAAAGAGAACACCAGACATGGAATAAGGAAAATATAGTTCAAATCCTGTCTTAGAAATTTAATAATTATGTGATTTTTAAGCAAGTAGCTTAACTTTTAAGAACCTTAATTTCCTCACCTATAAAATGGGGATAATAATGTATATAAACTGATTCACAAATCTTAAAGTTCTTTATGAATGTGAATTATTGTCATGGTAGCCCCTGTACTCATAAAACTTGGGGCCAAGTTGGGGAGAAGGAAAAGAGGATATACCTACATACATATATATATGTCTACATGCATATATCTCCATATATATATATATATAAATTCTTATACAAATATATACATGTATATACATAAAAAATATGTGTACACAAATAACTAGCAAAAACGCATATAAAATATAGCAAATGTAAATAAATATTCAGTAAATAAAAATGCTAAGTATGCAGAGATATTCAAATATAGTGTTTGCCCCAAAGCCTGGGGAAGGAAAGCTGTTTTCTTATTGGGATCTCACGAAAAACTTCCTGGAGAAGTTGGCATTTAATGTAGGCCTTGAGCAAAACATATAATTTCAGTAGATAGAGTGAGGGAATTGGAGGATGTTTCTAGGCCTAGGAAGAGACCAGTTGGCCAACCAAAAGATGGGCCTCTAAATTAAAATGAAATGGTCCTAATCACTCTTATCTCTCTAGGATAGTGATTTTTAATCTCTCTCTATCTTTTTTTTTTCATCTTAGACCTTTTGAAAGTCATTGAAGCCCATGGACTTTTTTTTCAAAATAACAGTTTTAAATGCACAAGATAAAATATATAAAGGATTACAAAGAAAGCCAATTATGTTGAAATTTAGCTATCAAAATATTTTTTAAATGCAAGTTTACAGATTCCCTAGGTAAAAAAAAACCCTATTTTAGAATATTTTTATTTTATACTTTTATTTTTTAAACACCATAAACAGAAGAAAAAATTTGTACATGAAATTGTGAGCCTTTATTGTGAGCAGCTTACTTTTCTTTTTAATATATAATAAATTCAAATGTAACTTCTAAAACTACATTTCAATTTTCTTCCTGATCTTCCTTCTTTTTTTTTAAATTTTAAACATTTATTAATATTTATATTTTAGAAAAGTTAACAGGGTTATATGATTTATGCTCTTACTTTCCCCTACACTCCCCGACCTCCCCCCTCCCCTGGCCAATATGCATTTCCACTGGTTTTAACATGTGTCATTAATCAAGACCTATTTCCTAATTGTTGATAGTTGCATTGGTGTGGTACTTTCCATCCCCAATCATGTCTTCATCAACCCATGTATTCAAGCAGTTGATTTTCTTCTGTGTTTCCTCTCCTGCAGTTCTTCCTCTGAATGTGGGTAGCGTCTTTTCCATAAATCCCTCAGAATTGTCCTGGGTCATTGCATTGCTGCTAGTACAGAAGTCCATTACATTCTATTTTACCACAGTATATCAGTCACTGTGTACAATGTTCTTCTGGCTCTGCTCCTTTCATTCTGCATCAGTTCCTGGAGGCTGTTCCAGTTCACATGGAATTCTTCCAGTTTATTATTCCTTTTAGCACAATAGTATTCCATCACCAGCGTATACCACAATTTGTTCAGCCATTCCCCAATTGAAGGACATACCCTCCTTTTCCAGTTCTTTGCCACCACAAAAAGCGCGGCTATAAATATTTTCCTGCAAGTCTGTTTATCTATGATCTCTTTGGGGTACAATCCCAACAATGGTATGGCTGGATCAAATGGCAGGCAATCTTTTATAGCCCTTTGAGCATAGTTCCAAATTGCCAGCCAGAATGGTTGGATCAGTTCACAGCTCCACCAGCAATGCATTAATGTCCCAATTTTGCCACATCCCCTCCAGCATTCATTACTCTCCCCTTCTTTCATTTTAGCCATTCTGCTAGGTGTGAGGTGATACCTCAGAGTTGTTTTGATTTGCATTTCTCTAATTATTAGAGATTTAGAACACTTTCTCATGTGCTTATTGATACTTTTGATTTCTTTACCTGAAAATTGCCTATTCATGTCTCTTGCCCATTTATCAATTGGGGAATGGCTTAATTTTTTATACAATTGATTTAACTCCTTGTATATTTGAGTAATTAGACCCTTGTCAGAGTTTTTTGTTATAAAGATTTTTTCCCAATTTGTTGTTTCCTTTCTGATCTTGGCTACATTGTTTTGGTTTGTACAAAAGCTTTTTAGTTTTATATAATCAAAATAATTTATTTTACATTTTGTAATTTTCTCTAACTCTTGCTTGGTTTTAAAATCTTTTCTTTCAGGGGCAGCTGGGTAGCTCAGTGGAATGAGAGCCAGGCCTAGAGACAGGAGGTCCTAGGTTCAAATCCAGCCTCAGACACCTGCCAGCTGTGTGACCCTAGGCAAGTCACTTGACCCACATTGCCTACCCTTACCAATCTTCCACCAAGGAACTAATACACAGAAGTTAAGGGTTTAAAAAAATATTAAAAAAAAATCTTTCCTTTCCCAGAGATCTGACAAGTATACTACTCTGTGTTCACTTAACTTATTTATAGTTTCCCTCTTTATATTCAAGTCATTCACCCATTCTGAATTTACCTTGGTGTAGGGTATGAGATGTTGATCTAAACCTAATCTCTCCCATATTGTTTTCCAAACTTCTCAGCAGTTTTTGTCAAATATTGGATTTTTGTCCCAAAAATTGGGCTCTTTGGGTTTATCATATACTGTCTTGCTGATGTCACTTACCCTAAGTCTATTCCACTGATCCTCCCTTCTATCTCTTAGCCAGTACCATACCGGTTTGATGACTGCTGCTTTATAGTATAGTTTAATATCTGGTACTGCTAGGCCCCCTTCCTTCACATTTTTTTTCATTATTTCACTTGATATTCTTGATCTTTTGTTATTCCAAATGAACTTTGTTATAGTTTTTCCTAATTCAGTGAAAAAGTTTTTTGGTAGTTTGATAGGTATGGTGCTAAATAGGTAAATTAATTTGGGTAGAATGGTCATTTTTATTATGTTAGCT
>NW_025343342.1:0-3779 GCF_016433145.1 Gracilinanus agilis
CTCTCTCTCTCTCTCTCTCTCTCTCTCTCACATTTATACAGCACTTTAAAAGTCTTCAAAGTGCCTTACAAACATCTCAATTTATCCTCACAACAACCCTGGGATGGGATGTCGATGCTATTATTATCAACATTTTATAAATGAAGAAAGTCAGGTAGACAGAAGTTGAATGATTTGTCCAAGGTCACACAGCTAATTAGTATCTGTGACCAAATTTGAATTCAAATCCTCCTGTCTCTAAGTCCTGCACTCTATCCAACTGCCAAACTAATCTTCCTAAAACATAATCTTATTATATATTTCTTCCTTAAGAATCTTCATTGACTCTCAATTGTCTCTCTGATTAATAAAAAAAACAAAAACAAAAAAACTTCTCAGTTTGACAATTAAAGGCCCACACAATCTTAAGCCCAGAGGTCCTGTATTTGTGATAGATAAATAGGTAGACAGACAGATAGATGATAGATGATAGATACATACATAGATACATAGATATATAGATAGATGATAGACAGATAGATAGAGACAGAGAAAGAGAAAGAGACAGACAGATGGATTAATTGATAGAGATAGACAGACAGACAGATAGACAGACAGACATACAGAGAGATAAATAAATTGATAGATGAGAGGGATAACTAAATTTCAGTATAATTGGTTTCCCATATACCCCTATGTGTTCTATTTTATGCATTTAAAAAACATTATTTTGAGAAGGGATTCCATAGGCTTCATTCAACTGCCGAAGGGATCCAGAAACCCAGTTCCAGCCGTAGGTTCCAGGCTCATTTCCTATACTCTGTACTGCAGACAACCAGCTATACCCATTGTCTCTCTGACATCAGGGCTCTCTTACCTTCCATGGTTGTCTTCCGTCATGCCTGGAATTCTTCTTATCCCTTCCTTTCAGAATCCCTAATTTTCTTCAGTTCTTCTATGGGAAGCCTTTCCAACTTTATTTGATAGTATTCACTTCCTTTTCAAGTAGCCATGAATATATTTATCTGTTTACATACAGTGTTATTAAAATTGACTTAGTGGCCACTTGTGTTTCCAGCCCTACTGGTAAGTGGCCCCACCTGTCCCACTTGTGCAAAGTGTCAGACTTGGAGAAGAATTGAATGGCAAGAACCCAACTTCTTGCTGATGGGGAATCCACCAGAAATTATCTACCCTATTATAAAAGGTAAAAAAGGTGGCCTACTATGAAAAGTTTTCTGAGCTCTAGAGATTAGCTTGTCAACATGTTGCTACCTTGATGCATTTTTAATAAACTTCTGTAATTTTCTTAGTCCTGAGTCTTGCCTCACTAATTAGAATAAAAGCCCAAAGGAAAAATTTTTTTCTTTCAACAATGAATTCCTTGGGTAGAATAAAAGTACCTCAAGGACAGGAAATTCATGAGAACTGTTAAGATTGACAAAAGAGAAGAGAAGGGAAGGAACAGGATAGGGCTGTGTGGTGCATTCATGCATAGTGTCCATATTACAAATGATGGTCCTACCAAGAAGACTGAAAAGGATTGGCCTGATCCAGGTTGAAAGAAAACTATGACGGAGTGTCATAAAAACACAGATAGGAGAGTGTAACTTGAAGGAGGGATGGTCAAAAGTTATCAAATGCTGTAGAGAGGCCAAGAAGGATTAGAAGTGGAAAGATATTGGATTAAGTAAGACAGAAATCATTGGTAACCTTGGAGAAAGCATCTTCCAAAGGTGATATGGACTGAAGCCATATTCCAAGAGGCTGAGAAGCAAGGAGTAGGTGAAAAGTCAACAAATAATTCAGGCTTCAGATACTGTGAGAAGGGAAAGATATGGGACATATGAGAAGAATAAAGTTAAGTGAAGGTTTTTTAGAATTGGATAAATCTGGGAATGTTTGTAGACAAAAGAGAGAGGCAGTGAATATGGAGAGACCAAATATGAGAAAAACTAAGGATAAGACTGAAGATTCCATCTTGGAAAGGATGGAATCAAAGGCACAAGTAGAGACGGTTGCCTTGACAGGATGAGTGAGACTTTTTAGAGACTAGAACAAATTGGGAAGAGAATAAAAAATGGCATTGAATGGATTTGAGGTGTAAAATAAAGGACCAAAGGGAATTTAAGATATATTGCCTTTATTTTCTCAATGAAGTACAAGGCAAAAATCCTTTGATAAAAAGGAATGTGGTGGAGGTGATGCTGTAGAGTAGTGCTGTTAAACTTAAACAGAAATGGATAGGTAACATATTGACTTAGAAAACATCAAATTAATATTATCTATGTTATACTGTATTTTGATTTATTTTGTTAAATAGTTTCCGATTACATATTGATCAGGTTGGTTCTGCTGTACATGGTTTGTGAGAAGAGAAGGGAAGGGAAAGGAAACAAAAGAAAAGGATGGGAAGAAAAGGGGGGGATGGAAAGAGAAGGAAATAGCCCCTTTGTAAAAGAGAGTTGTCAGTTTTAGATCTGTAAAAGATTGCCATATGACAATGAGAGCAGAGTTGAGATTAGATGATTGGCCTAGCAATTTTTGTTATAACCATGTTTGTTATAATAATAATTTTTTAATACTAAGAAATGACCTTGACTTTGCTACTAGAGGGTTTTATTGTAACTAATTAAGCCAAAAGTGTATTTATCACACGAATGTGGTCAAGAGTATGGGCAAAGTGTGTCCATTTCTGTCACAGGAATACACATGATAAAAAAGTAAAAGTAATTTAATCTGAATGACTTTTAGTTTCACCATAAATTTATGAAAATAGGTTATAGATAAAGCAGTGTATGCAAAACTTTGTCTTCTTGAATAAACCTAACTGAACTTACTTTAAAATATGAGTTAATCTTAAGCACTGAAGAAATGGAGCAATTAACCAAGAACACCCACATTAAGTGTACTGGACTGGAAAAGATTACTTTTTCAAAGGATTTCTACTGGGAGAATGTAATAATTATGAAGCACTACCAAAAATTAGTTGAATGGCAAATATAACTTTTCCTGAGCTTAAATTTTATTTTTAACTTATTTATATATTTGATCTAATTAATCATCAACTTATAATTCAATTCCAAATAGATTCACAGGTGATGTAAGGTAAAGAAACTTAACCTGTAACAACCATAACATATAGCAGATAAAAGGTTATTTTTTAAAATTTAGTTTAATATGTGAGAATGAAAAAGTTGGTAGTCCTTTAAAGCATATACACTTTGATGATATTAAGAGAGCTATTCACAGACTAGAATCCAGAGCCATAACCACATTGGTGACAGAACTTGAAAACATGTCATAAGAATTGATTCAAGGAAATGAGAATTTTGGGGTAGGATATGAAAAGAGAATAACTGTCCTTCAGTGTTGAAGGAGCCATCATGTGGAAACAGAATAGACCAGTTCAGTGTGACTTCAGAGGTCTGCATTAGACCATAAGTGGAATTATAGAAAGATTCTTGACTCAATATATGGAAGAACATTATGACAATTAGAAATGTCCAAAAATAAATCGGTTTGTTGCTTGAGGAAGTGAATTTCTAATCGCTGGAAGGATATGAGTAGAGGTTAGAGGAACATTTGGGGAATATCATAAAGGACATTCTTACACTGGCTTGGGTAAGGTAGGTCAGTATAACTGATTTCTTTTGCAATCCTACATATTTTATACATTTAAAACATTATTCTGAAAAGGAATCCAACTATTCCGCCAGATACTGCCTAATGGTTCCACAACACACAAAAGGGTAAGATCTCCTTGCTAGAAGCACCCCCACCATATATATATATATATA
>NW_025343343.1:0-1216 GCF_016433145.1 Gracilinanus agilis
GCTCTGAAAAAAATTAAAATGCAAGAATATTTTCTGGTACTTGTCCTCATTACATTTTCATTTGATTAAGAATTGAATGGAGAAAGGATAGTTCCGGGTTAAGATGGCGGCAGAGTAAGAAGCAGCTCTAAACCTCTCCTGACCGAAACACACAAAACTCCTCAAGGGGACATAAAAACAAGTCCAGACGAACGGAGGAACCCCACAACAGGGCACAGCGTGGAAGGTACGTGGAATCGAGACATTTCCAAGCTAAAAAGGGCTCTCACTCAAGCGCGAGCTGAGCAACCGCCCCACCCCCACCCCCTCCACACTCACCTATAGCTCTGAACCCAGCTAAAAAGAAATAGAGCAAGTTTGGGGCACCCATCGAGTCATCAGCAGCTCCGGGACCTGTTCCTGAGAGCAGCAAGACTTAGGACCCCATTAAGTCAAGAACGCACGCGAAATCTGAGCGCGCGCGCGCGGGAGCGGACGCTGGGAGCGGAGCGCCGGCTGAGCAGAGGCGTGGGTGCCTGCTGAGCAGAGGCTTGGGTGCCAGCTGAGCAGAGGCGTGGGTGCCGGCTGAGCAGAGGCGTGGGTGGAGGCAAACACAACCAGGAACTAAAGCCTAAGTGGGGAACCAGTGCAGACGGGTATACGACTGTGGAAGTAGCTCCCTGAGACTTGTAAAGAAACCTCCTGCAGAGGTTCAAGCAAGGGAATCCACCAGGGGGCTTGACCTTGGAAAAAACTAGAACTCAGTCCTCAGGAGCCAATAGATCTCAGACAGACACTGAGAGCGAGGATAAACCTGAGAAGCTGCTGGGCTAATGATGGCTAACCAGTTACAGGAAATTCAGAAGAGAAAGAATAATAACAAAAAAAAGAAGTCTTTAACACTCGACAGCTTCTACACAGAGAAAATCCAGACAACCGAGCAAACAGAGGAGGAGAACAAACAACCATCCAGACCCTCCCCAAATAAGGAAAACTCCTCACAACCTATGGAAGAGTTCAAATCTGAGATTTTGAGGAAAATGGAAGAGATCTGGCAAGAAAATAACAGCTTAAAAGGTAGAATCTTGCAACTGGAAAGCGAGGCTCAGAAACCAAATGAACTGATAAGCAAATTGAACACAAGAAATGACCAGATTGAAAAGGAATACCAGAAGATTATGGCCGAAAACAAGAAGATTATGGCCGAAAACCAAAAGATTATGGCCGATTACCAGAA
>NW_025343344.1:0-2557 GCF_016433145.1 Gracilinanus agilis
ATGAATGCTGGAGGGGGTGTGGCAAAATTGGGACATTAATGCATTGCTGGTGGAGTTACGAACTGATCCAACCATTCGGGAAGGCAATTTGGAACTATGCTCAAAGGGCTACAAAAAAATGCCTGCCTTTTGATCCAGCCATACCATTGTTGGGTTTGTACCCCAAAGAGATCACAGATAAACAAACTTGTACAAAAATATTTATAGCTGTCCTTTTTGTGGTGGCAAAAAACTGGAAAAGGAGGGTATGTCCTTCAATTGGGGAATGGCTGAACAAATTATGGTATATACTTGTAATGGAATACTATTGTGCTAAAAGGAATAATAAACTGGAGGAGTTCCAGGTGAACTGGAAAGACCTCCAGGACCTCTGCATCAGAGTGAAAGGAGCAGAGCCAGAAGAACTCTGTACACAGAGATTGATATACTGTGGTAAAATCGAATGTAATGGACCTCTGTACCAGCAGCAATGCAATGACCTAGGACAATTCTGAGGGATTTATGGTAAAGATTGCTACCCACATTCAGAGGAAGGACTGCAGGAGAGGAAACATATAAGAAAAACAACTGCTGGAATGCATGGGTTGGGGTGGACATCATTGAGGATGTGGACTCAAAACTACCACACCAATGCAACTACCAACAATTTGGAAATAGGTCTTGATCAAGGACACATGATAAAACCAGTGGAAATGTGTGTTGGCCAAGGGTGGGGGGAATGTGGGGGGTGAAGGGGAAAGTAGGAGCATGAATCATGTGGCCATGTTAAAAAATGAATATTAATAAATGTTTAAAATTTTAAAAAAATTTTGTTTTCATTATCATAGTAGATAGAAGAAATATTCATATGTAGAGGTTGTGGTATTAAGCTGTTTAAGATGATATGTAAAAAATTGGGGGGGAGGTATAAAAAAGAGAATGGTACTAAGAGAAACTCAAAGGAAGAAGTAAAATAGAATAAATTATACCACATAAAGAGGCCCATGGGGCAGGGGAGGGGAGGAAGAATACTATTATAAGAAAAGGGAAGAAGAGAGTGGTAATAGGTAATACTTGAACCTTATTCTCAGAGGAATCAGTTCTGAGAGGGAAGAACAGCCAGATCTATTGGGGTATAGAATTCTATCTTACCCTATAGAAGTTGAAAGGGATTAAGGAAGGAGGTGTGGAGCAGGAGTATTAAAAAGTGTGATAATTAGATTAAGTCTACACTGCCCATCTTTAGATTTAATCACAAAAGGTGAGAACACCTCTAATTCTGGGAGGTCAGTAACCCAAGTGTGCTAGAGTGGGTGACGAATCAGAATCAACTGACTGCCCCCTAGGCAGTACTGTGAGAATCTTCTATTGTGATTGGACATGCAAATTGGAAGTGGATGCAGGAAGTGATGAAAGATGCTATCTTTTAAATATGATAGTAACTTCCTGTGAAGGTGGTTGGTGTTTTGAACTTGGTGTAGAAGGATCTCTGGTGGGACCTCTGATGGCTTCCCTTTGAATTGTCACATGGGTAAGTTAAGCTGACTCTCTCTTCCCTTGGCGTTTCTGGAGGCTTTACCCTCAAGAAGGCCTCTCTTGCCTCTCTAATTGTAAAAGGCCTTGTGGCTAGAAAACTTGTTTAATTAAGCTCTGTTCCCCTCTGCTGAGGCCTCTAAATTCTTACCTGGTCCAGGCTTTTGGTCTGGGCCAGAGTTTCTCTCCCTCAATTTCCCTACCTTCAACCTTCCTAATTGTAAGTAAATCACCATAAAGTCAATTTTGACTTGAGATTATTCTTAATTGAGGATTGATAATAGTTCAATCCTCTGGTGACCACCTTTTAATATATTGAACCCATAAAACCCTTTTTTCCCCCTTACGAAGGGAGGGAAAGGTTAGAGGGGTGACTAAAGAGAATTAGGAGGAGAATAAGAAGGGAGGGGTGGGAAGAAAAGTAAAATAAGGGAGAGGAAAAGGGGGACTGATTAAAAGCAAAACACTAGTGTGGAAGGAAATAGTGAAAGAAGGGCAGGACTAAAAGAGGAAATCAAAATGATGAGGAATACACAGGTGGTAATCATAACTCTGAATGTGAATGGAATGAACTCACCCATAAAATGGAAGCAGATAGCAGAATGGATTAAAAACCAAAATCCTACCATATGTTGTCTACAAGAAACACACTTGAGGCAGGTAGACATACACAGGGTAAAGAGAAAAGGCTGGAGCAGAATTTACTGGGCATCAAATGAGAAAAAGAAGGCAGGCGTCACAATCGTGATATCTGACAAAACCAAAGTAAAAATTGATCTGATTAAAAGAGATGAAGAAGGTAATTACATCCTGATAAAATATAGTATAGACAATGAAGAAATATCAGTATTCAATATGTATACACCAAATGGTATAGCTTCCAGATTTTTTTAAGGAGACAATATTGGCACTTAAGGAGGAAATAAATTATAAAACTATACTAGTGGGAGACCTCAACCTTCCTCTATCAAATCCAGATGAATCAACCAAAAAATAAATAAGAAAGAAGAGATGGGAATGAAATCTTAGAAAAATAGATTAATAT
>NW_025343345.1:0-7064 GCF_016433145.1 Gracilinanus agilis
AAAAAAAATATATATATATATATATGTATACATACTTGAATCATCCCTCTATCTCCACCCACAAATCAGTGAAGATAGTGAATTTCATCAAAATCATTTTGTGTTTGATTTGTTTGTTTTTTTTCTTTTCTGCCTTTAGGCATTCAAAAGTATATCAGGTATGTATATTTTTTTTTCTTTAGTCCTCTTCATATCTCAAAAAAGCCTACCTTCACAAAATGCATGAAAGCCCTTGTTTCATAGCATTTTCCTCATTTTCTGATTAATAAACTATAAAGCTATGCCATTCATATTTTTTAAAATAACAGCAACAAAAATTTTTTCTTATTGTTACGTTTGAAATCTTAAGAAAATAGTTAAGCTTATATCAATTGGCTTGTAAAGAAGATAACTTACTTTATCAAAATGAATGCCAAAAAAGGTAATTTTGTAGCTCAGGACTTTCATTGACAAAAAAAATATCATTTGTCTTTATATCATACTGTCATTATATCTTCAAATGAATTATCTAAAACTTTTTATTCTATATATACATGGTTTATACTGCCTTTCCCCAACTATTTAGACATTACATTCTTTGAAGGCAATGAATTAAATCTTAATTTTTTTCCCCTTTCCTTTTCCCCAGGGCCCAACATATGCCTTTGAGTTGAATTGATTTGAATTGAATTATTTCACCTGGACTGTCATGAGAACTCTGAAAAAAGGGTTACTGAGAAAAATAAAAACAATAAGGACTATTTTAAGAAAATAGTATCCTGAAGTCAGAAATGGATGCTGGGAAAATAGACCTGAGGAGCTAAACAATAAAGCAAAGCTATTCTAGACTTGTTTCATGTTTTTACTTACTACCAATGCTGGAAATACTGGGGATACCTGGGGAGAAAGAAGACAACAAAAAGAGAACCCATTAGCCGTGTAATAACACAAGACTAAAAAGCATTAACATTATATTAAAAACATTTTCCTTATTCCTTTTTTCTTATCACATTTAAAACACTAAAAAAAAGCTACTGAGATATCTAAAGGCTTAATTTCACTTCTAAAGTACTTGTACCCTTAAGAGGTGGGAAACCATGAGCTAGAAATTGGCAAGAAATTACTCTTCCCAGAAGTGAAATGGGCAGCCCCAATGCCTTTGGGATGTGTGTATTAATACCAAAGAGCCAAAGGTCACCACACCAGTTACTGAAATACATCAATTATCTGGGCAGCAGGCACTAACCATGCATGTAAACCAATGGGATACCTACCCAAACATTTTAAACTGAATAACAGATTTTAAAAAAAATTAATGTATTTGAAATTCCACGGGTCAGCTGTTGAAAATCATTTGGTGTTTTATTTGATTAACTGCACATAACCACCATTCGTATTCCACTTTTACTTGTCAGTTACATGGATTAAGCTATGTAATAGAAATTTAATTGAGCAGAAGAATACAAGAACGCATTAGGTTGCCTATATTGATCATCCACTTCATTGATTTTTTTCAGCTCTTACTTCAATTCTCAAGTTGCATTACAGGGGTGGAACCACTTCAGAGTGTGACCGAATTGGGGATCAGATATGGACATGAATCTAGTCTTTGTTCTGAGTAAAACTCCTAATGGGATAATTTGCTAGTTCAGCAAATTTCATAGAGCAATGCCTGCTGTTTGAATCATCTCCACTGGTTCTTGATAGCTGATAGGCACATTAGATAAGACACCAGACCTGTAATCGGGAAGACCTGAGTTCAAATTCAGCTTCAAATTCTTACTGGCAAGTCAATTAACTTCTATTTGTCTCAGTTTACTCACTGTAAAATTAGGAAAACAATAGCATCTCTTTACAAGATTGTTACAGAGATCAAAAAAGATAATATTTGTAAAAAGCTCTTAGCACATAGTAGGTACTATTTAAATGCTTATTCTTTTTCCCTTTTTCCAGTGTTACTGATAATTGTCTACAGGTTGACTTTTCTCAGGTTTTTACTTGATTCATAAGTTCTTCTGAAGTCTATTTCCTTGAAATTATGAGTTTGTATGTGTTGATACACACATAAAATAAAAACATCACCTATATCTATACACATAAAAGTATGCCTATACATGCATGTGCTTATGTGTGTCTCTGCATAGATAGATAGAGGGAGACAGAGAGAAAGAGGGAGAGAGAGAAAGAGAGAGAGAGAGAGAGAGAGAGAGAGAGAACTTTTGCTCTCCTCTCCTCTCCTAGCCCACTGCTCCCTTTAGCAGGTGCCAGGTGAGACCAAAGCTGCCAGACAAGTACTTTCAAAATTTCCCATGTTTAGCCAACATGTGGAGGAAGGTGGAGGAAGCCAGCTCTGCTGTGGAGTTTAGGGTGGCTGTGGAAGAAGATCCAGAGACGTCCTAACAGGGTAGCTTCAGAAGAAGGTCAGCAGTAAGGAACAAGCCTGATCCATGCCTCCAGTCAAGTCTCTCCAGGCAACCTCATTACTTCCAACCTAAAAAGGAAGTGCTATGGAAGGAATTATTCAAGTGTGTTCTGCTACATCTAACCTATGTGGAGAAAAGAAAAAAGGAGTAAGATGATGTCACTCTCAACTCCTCACTCCAGACCTTCACATATCTGGTCATTTCTACACTCACATCCGTCCCCCATTCTCCTCTCTAATCACAAAGCCACCACCCTAGTACAAGCTTTCATCATGGTTTATTTGATCATTGCCAGTGCCTCCTGTTAATTGCTCATTCCACCTTAAGTCTCTCTTCCACCTGAGTCCAGCCTCCATGCAAATGTCAAAATGATTTTCCTAAAGTGCAAAGTAACTATGTGATTTAGGGCAAGCATCTGCATTGCTTTAGCATCTGTCCCTATGTCATGCCTCTCCTCAATAATCTCAATGGCTCTGGATTATTCTAGGATTAGATTACTTTGTTATTTAAAACCCTTCACCACCTGGCTTCAATCTTTCTTTCTAGCCTTATTATTACACATCATTCATCTTCATGCACATTGTAATCCATTGGTTTTCTTCATACACATCACATAATCTCCTTTGCAATGGCTGTCCCTTGCCTGGAATTCACTCCCATCTCACCTTTCTCTCTCCAGATCCCTACCTTCCTTCTAGACTCAGCTCAAGCACCATCTTCTGCATCAAAGGTTTTTAGCTTTTCATAGACCCCTTTGGCTTTCTGGTAAAGCCTATGGACTCTTTATCAGAATAATTCTTAAACACAAAAAATAAAATGCATAAGATTATAAAGGAAACCAGTTACACTGAAATATAAGGATTACATTTTTTAAGTTCATGGATTCCAGGTTTAAAACTACTGTATCTCTGTGAAGCCTTTCCTGATCTCCAGTTGCTAAGTCTTCCACACCAAAATTATCTTAAGTGTATTTTGTACATAATGACATATGCTCATGTTGTTTCTCCCAGGAAATATTATAAGCTCCTTGAGAACAGGGACCATTTCACTTAGTTCTTGCACTCCTAGTGCCTCGGACAGTGTTGATCACATAGCAGGCACTTGACACATATTTACTAATTAATTGGTTTTGATCACCAAGTCTCTGATTGGTTATTATCCTTAGCTCTTAAAGAAGACTAGATGACATCACTAGTGATGTCTTATGATATATGCATAAATTGGATTCAAGGGAGGCAGACCTGCAAAAAGTCCTCAGCCTTACTCTTCCAGTCATCCAAGTCCAGACAAAAATTAAGACAACTGGAGATAGCTTGGGATGTAGGGGTAGATGTTGGTTTCTTTGATGTCTAGCCAAGCTCTGAGCTCTCCACAGAACTTGTTTCTACCAGCTTCATGGATTTTAGACCAAATTAGCCTCTTCTGTCCAGGGAAGTCTTGATATACTTGAGGTAGATATCCTACTAACTCACCTACGAGTTTGAAGCCTCTTGGTGACTTTCAGTCTGGTTTATCCCATCTGCCCAAATGGTTTTACTGGGATATGGCTGCCGTGCATGCAAAGTTTTTTGGAACCACAGGTAAGAGTTGGCTAAAAGGAAGACACTAAAGGTGAATGAGCAACCCTGAAAAGGGCTCAGCATACCAGAGGTGCTAGTCCTTCCTAAACACCTCATATGCTCCAAACTTCTACTTCTATTATGAAAGGGGACTGAGAAGGCTAAGGTCTTGCAGGAGAATGCCTTTCAGAAACTTTCTGCTCTAAAGTCAGAATGAAATAAAACACTTTAAAAAATCCTCTTTTCTACTCACCCTTTCCCTGGTTTTATGGAATCTAGTAGGAGGTAGATGGGCACTTCCCCAACGTTCACCCCTTTGTTGTTGTTTAGGTATTTTTCAGTTGTAAACAATTCTTTGTGACCCCATTTGAGGTTTTCTTGGCAAAGATACTGGAGAGTTTTGCCATTTCCTTCCTTGGCTCATTTTGTAGATGAAGAAACTGAGACACAAGCAATTATGTGACTTCCCCAGGGTCACACAGCTAGGGTCTGAAGCCAGATTTGAAATCAGAAAGATGAGTCTTCCTAACTCCAAGCCCAGAATTCTATCCAAAGAGCTACCTAACTGCCCTTTTTTCACAAGTTGCCCCAGTAAAGAAAGTTGGTTTTGTTTATTTGTAAGAGAGAGGTGGTCCCTTGGGTAGAATACCAATGTGACTTGGGGCCCAGTCATTTCAACTATGGACCTCAGGTTCCCCATCTCTAAAATGATGGAACTGGAAAAGGTATGTCACAGCCAGCACTTGAATGCAGGCCTTGCTGATTCTGAGGCTGGCTTTCTATTCACTGCAGCACACTGCCTGAGATGCCAAGGATCCTGTCGATTCCAATTTCCTATGATTCTCCTAAGAGTCAGGAAACCTGGGTTCAAGTTTTGGCTCTACTAATAACATGCTATGTGACTCTGGGCACACATCTTCATTGATTTAGCATCTGTCCCTACTTGTGATCTTCCTGGCTCCATCCACCTCATAGTATTGTTGAGAGGGAAAAAAAAAGAGTGATTGTGATTGCTATTTGTAAACCCTAATGTATGAGATAAATGTAATTTATTATTATAAGCAGAATGAGATGGTAGAGGAGCCAAAATCTTTTTGTTTGTTTTGATTTAAAATATTACTGATGTTTCGTGGAACTGAAAATTTGTGGGCATGCTCTAACATCCTATTAAAACTGAGCATCAAGATAAAACCAAAGAAAAATATCCCATCAAAGCTCCTTCTCTGTGATCTGGACTCACTACTGAGAACTTGAGGACCCAGAGCCCTGGGAGAGAACACGGCATATTAAATGGAGCTGAAGGCCACATATGGTTCAGGTTCTTTGGAAGAAGTCTCATTTTCTCTCCTTTCCAATATTCTTTACTTCTTCAAGTGCTAAGTTTGGGAAAAGCCCATAGTACAGACTTTGTCAAATCCCTCACAAATAAGAGGATAAGAGTATCAGGAGCACTGGACTGAAGATTCAGGAGACCCCAATTCTAGACTCAAGAATGACAGGAATTAACTATATCGTTGTAGGACAAATAATTTCTTCTCTCCGTGCCTGTAAAATGAAACTCTGAAACTGTAAAATGAGCTTAGGCTAGATGTCTAACCTCATGGAAATTTTCCTTCCATTTCTAAATCCTATGACCTTATTATTCTAATATGTTGATTATCATGTGCATATCATATGCATTCATTCAACAAGTATTGACTGATATGCCTAGCCTCATGAGGGAGAGAATCAGAACTAGAGCTGGAAGGGATCTTCAGCTAATTCTATCATTATACAAATGAGGAAACTGAGAACAATGGAGGGAAAATGGCATTCCCAATTTCACACTAGAGGTGTTGGAAGTGGGATCTGAACCCTCATCCTCTCATTCCATACCTGTTGTTATCTCCATTGTACCACACTGCCTCTGAGAGAAGATCCATTACTGCTCCCTAGCTGAAGAGAGGACAATTTGCTTTTGCATAGATTGTATTTTGATCCGTCCCTTCTGAGTGACTTCAAACCATCTGAGACTACTCCTCCTGTCTTTCTTCTTTCATTCTTTCCTTCCTTACAAAAGGTGATTAAATAAACAACACTCATTTGTCAATCCAAATCAGACCCTGCTTTCCCTAAGTGAAGGTACTGGTTTGATTGTTGCCTGGCTAAAGAAGACCAAGTGTGTAATCCACACTGCCCTTTGGACATCGATAATCTCTTACCAAAAAATCCCCCCAAAAGTGAATACATTAAGGAAACTTCCATTTAACCAGAGAAATGTTCTGGGGTTGGATTTTTGGATTGTTTGGGGCGGGGGGGGGTTGATGGTAGAAGTATAGAGTCTCATCAATTAATTTGCTAATAGTTGTTTCCTGTAGAAGAGTTGTTAAACAATAAATGTTCATGTGTTCTCACTTTAAGAGAATGTAACATAGAAATACATTAACTAGTATAGAGGAAGAACCTTGGATTTGGTATGGATATACCTTTGCCACTCATTAAGTTGTGAAATATTGGGCCTATGCCTTACACTTTCTTATCCTCAGTTTCTTCACTTATACATGGGCATGAGGATGACACCTGGATCACCTTCACAGAGTGTGAGAATAATAAGGTCATGGCTGGGAGAAAGCTCTGTAGCATAGAAAATCTAAGTAGTTTTTAAAAATCTAACATTATTAAATATTCATTTTGTCTCAAGAACTAGATTAAAATTTCCATGATGATCAGTTCTGTGTGTATTCTCTTTCACATTTTCCCTCACACCTGTTTTAGCTAATCCAATAAACATCAAGGACCTATACCTACTATGTTCCAAGCACTGGGCTAAGCTTGAGGGATATAATTAATTGAAAGAAAAAGAATGCCTGCCCTCAATGAGTTCACAGTCTAAAAGGTGGAATGGGTGGCAAGACAACTCACAAAAGGAGGCAGGAAAAACAGGAAGGCAGACCAGGGGGTGTCACGTTCCCTGGAGTCAAAACCAACAAGAGCAGCAAATATAGAAGAGAGTGAACCACAAAGTCTAGTTTCTGACATCCAGAGAAGTTTGGTCCTCTACCTCCAGCTCTCCAATCAGAAGGGGCGGGGGGTGGAGAGAGAGAGAGAGAGAGAGAGAGAGAGA
>NW_025343346.1:0-2775 GCF_016433145.1 Gracilinanus agilis
AAGGATGCAAGGAAGCCTTTTGGAGGCCCAAGGAAAATGATGGGAGTGTGGGGATATGTGCCTTGAGAGATAAGGGAATGTGATATTCTTATCCACCTCCTGTCCTCTCTGAGTTTGTAAAGGCCTTAGTGACCCCCTGCTGTGTTAAGGAACATTTTCACCCCACAACCTTCCCACCAGGAATGATGTGAAGAAGACTTTTCGAAGCCGAAGGTAAATTATAGGCGCCGGGGAATATGTTCCTTCAGATATGAAGAAAATTGAAATTCTCCACCTTCAGGCCTCTCTGAGGTTGGAAAGGCCTTAGGGACAGCCTGCTGTGTGCAGAAAAACTTCCCCAACACCCCCAGGAAAGATGAAAGGAAGCCTTTTGTAGGCCCAAAGACAATGATAGGAGCTGTGACATGAACCTTGAGAGATGAGGGAATTTGAGATATTCATCCAGTTTCTGGACTCTATGAGATGGAAAATGTCTTAGGGATCCCCAGCTATGTCCAAGAATATTGGTTACCCCTATGAGGAATAATGCAAGGATGGCTTTTGTAGGCCCAAAGAAAGTGATGGAAGCTGGGAGGACGTGCTCCTTCAGAGATGAGGGAATTTGAGATTTTCCTTCACTTTCTGGCCAATTCAAGGGGGAAAAGGTCTTAGGGACCCCCAGCTGTGTCCAAGAATATTGTTTCCCCTCCAGGAAGGATGCAAGGAAGCCTTTTGGAGGCCCAAGGAAAATGATGGGAGTGGGGGAATATTCACCTTGAGAGATGAGGGAATTTGAGATTTTCTTCCATTTTCAGGCCAATCTGACATTGGAAAGGCTTTTTAGGGATCCCCACACCACCACCACCGACCCCAGGAGTTATGGAAGGAAGACTTTTCCAGGCAGAAAGGAATTGATGGGAGCTGGGGGATATTTTCCTTCAGATGTGAAAGAAAATGAGATTTTCATCCACCTTCAGGCCTCTCTGAGGTTTTAAAGACCTTAGGGACCGCTTCCTGTGTCCAGGGACATTCTCCCCCACCCCTACGAAGTATACAAGGAAAACTTCTGTAGGCCCAAACAAAATGATGGGAGCTGGAGGGATAATGAGCCTTGAGAGATGAGCAAATTTGAGATTTTAAATCACTTTCAAGCCAATCTAAGGTTGGAAAGGCCTTAGGGACCCCCGACTATGTTCTGGAACATTCCCCCTTGCCCCAGGAAGGCAGCAAGGAAGCCTATTTGAGGCCCAAGGAAAGTGCTGGAAGATCGGGAGGATATGCTCCTTTGGAGATGAGGGAATTTAATATTTTTATCCAGTTTCTGGCCTCTCTAAGGGGGAAAATGTCTTAGGGACCCCCAGCTCTGCCTAGGAATATTGGTCACCCCATAAGAAGACTCCAAGGAAGCCTTTTAGGGGTCCAAGTTAAGTGATGGGAGTGGGGGGATACGCCCCTTGAGAGATGAGGGAATTTGAGATTTTCAATCACTTTCTGACCTCTCTGAGGTTAGAAAGGATTTAGGGACACCCCATGGTGTCTAGGAATATCCCCCTCAGAAGGATGCAAGGAAGCTTTTTAGAGGCCCAAAGAAAATGATGGGACATGAGTGGATATGAGCCTTCAGAGATGAGAGTATTTGAGATTTTCAACCTGTTTCTGGCCTGAGTTTGGAAAAGCCTTGGGGAACCCTTGGGGTGTCCAGGAATATTCCCCCCACACCCCGACCCTGTCCAAGGAATGATGGAAGACTTATTGAGGCCGAAGGGAAATGATGGGAGCTGGGGGATATATTCCTTTAGATATGAAGGAAATTGAGATTTTCATGCATGTTGATGGCTCTCTGAAGTTGGAAAGGCCTTAAGAACCACCTGCTGTGTCCAGGGACATTCTCCCCCTGCCCCTATGAAGTACATGAAATACAAGGAAAACTTTTGTAGGCCCAAACAAAATGATGGGAGCTGGAGGGTTATGAGCCTTGAGAGATGAGCGAATTTGGAGATTTTTAACCACTTTCTGGTGAATCTAAGGTTGGAAAGGCCTTAGGGATTCCCGGCTAGGTTCTGGAACATTCCCCCTTGCACCAGGAAAGCTTCAAGGAATACCATTTGAGGCCCAGGGAAAGTGATGGAAGATCGGGGAGATATGCCCTTCAGAGATGAGGGAATTTAATATTTTTATCCAGTTTCTGGCCTCTCTCTGGGGAAAAATGTCATAGGGACCCGGAGCTCTGTCTAGGAATATTAGTCCCGGCATAAGAAAGCTCCAAGGAAGCGTTTTAGAAGCCCAAGGAAAGGGATGGGAGTGGGCTTGAGAGATGAGGGAATTTGAGATTTCATTCTCTTTGTGGCTTCACTGAAGTTTGAAAGGATTTAGGGACACCCCTTGTTTCTAGGAATATCCCTCCAGAAGGATGCAAGGAAGCTATTTAGAGGCCCAAAGAAAATGATGGGACATGGGTGGATAGGAGCCTTCAGAGATGAGAGAATTTGAAATTTTCAATCCATTTCTGGCCTTTCTGAGTTCAGAAAAGCCTTAGGGACCCCTTGGGGTGTGCGGGAATATCCCCCCCACACCCTGGCCCTGTCCAAGGAATGATGGAAGACTTTTTGAAGCCTAAGGGAAGTGATGGGAGCTGGGGGATATATACCTTCAGATATGAAGGAAATTGACATTTTCATCCATGTTGATGGCTCTCTGAAGTTGGAAAGGCCTTAGGGACCACGTGATGTGTGCAGAAACATCACCTACACCCCAGGAAGGATGCCAGGAAGCCTTTTGTAGGCCCAAAGACAATGA
>NW_025343347.1:0-1064 GCF_016433145.1 Gracilinanus agilis
AGTACTATGGATAAGATAGGATTATACTGTAATAGAGAACTGACATATAAAAAATGTCCTCTGGTAGTTCAAGTCAGTACCTTAGAGAGATATACACTTTATAGTATTAAAGATTTGCCTATAACACTAAGAGTTTAACTTGTCTAGTATCACACAGCCACTTAGTGTTGCATATGAGACTTAAAGTTGGGTCTTTTTATGATTAAATGTTTATTAAATTGCACTGAATTGAATTGAAACCTTTAAATTAATGATCATTTACAGCACACCTGTATAACTAGTATATACTGCAGGAGCCAAGGAAGATGAATAAGTCTAGGGACCTTTTGTCCCTAACCTTATTAAAGAAACAAACAAACATAATTAAGAAATAATCTCTGCCTGATGACTCATTCCTTTATGATATTTTGAAGTAGTGTATCATGTAACCACAAATACTTATTGGATCATTGTGTTGGGAGAACAGCCCCCTTTCTTGGAATGATATTTATAGACACTGAGGGCAATTTCATATAATCTTTTTTTTTTATAAATGTTTTTTTATTAACATTTATTAATATACATTTTTAACATGGTTACCTGATTCGTGCTCCTCCTATCCCCTTCACACACACCCCCCGCACTCCCCCCACCCATGGCCTCTGCGCATTTAAACTAGTTTTGTCATGTGTCCTTGATCAAGACCAATTTCCCAAATTGTTGGTAGTTGCATTGGTGTGGTAGTTTCGAGTCCACACCCTCAATCACATCCACCCCAACCCTTGCGTTCAAGCAGTTGTTTTTCTTATATGTTTCCTCTCCTGCAGTCCTTCCTCTGAATGTGGGTAGCATCTTTACCATAAATCCCTCAGAATTGTCCTGGGTCATTGTATTGCTACTGGTACAGAGGTCCATTATATTCAATTTTACCACAGTATATGTCTTGCTATAGAAAACTATACAAACCCAGCAATGGTATGGCTGGATCAAAGGGCAGGCATTCTTTTATAGCCCTTTGAGCATGATTCCAAATTGCCAGCCAGAATGGCTGGATCACTTCACAGCTCCACCAGCAATGCATTAAT
>NW_025343348.1:0-1804 GCF_016433145.1 Gracilinanus agilis
ATTTTCAAAAAAGGAGAGAATAGAGTCTGCTAAATCTAGACCAATTAGCTTGATTTGATTTGGGGCAAAATTTTAGCATGAATGTATCTCCTCAATAAAAGAAATGGTTAATAACTACTAAGAAAAGTTAATGGCTGAGACTAATGAAAAAAAAGACTATCCACTACCATAGAAGGAACTAATGGAGTCTAAATGCAAATTGAAGCATACCATTCTTTATTTTATTTTTTCCAAGATTTTTTCTCTAGTGGAAATGATATGTATATTTCTTTATAATATGACAAACATGAAAATGTGTATTTTTACAATAACACAAATACAACTTATATCATATTCCCTGCTGTCTTAGAAAGTGGGGAGGGAAGAAGATATTGCAAAGTGCAAAATGTCAGAAAACAATTATTAAGAATAGTATTGGGAGCTGTGTGACCCTGGGCAAGTCACTTGACCCCCATTGCCCACCCTTACCACTCTTCCACCAAAGGAGCCAACACACAAAAGTTAAGAGTTTAAAAAAAAGAATAGTATTGGGGCAGCTGGGTAGCTCAGTGGATTGAGAGTCAGGCCTAGAGACAGGAGGTCCTTGGTTCAAATCTGACCTCAGACACTTCCTAGCTATAAGACCCTGGGCAAGTCACTTAACCCCCATTGCCTAGCCCTTACCACTCTTTTGCCTTGAAATCAATGCATATTATTGATTCTAAAGTATAAAGTAAGGGTTTAAAAAATAATAACAATATTGACACGTAATCTGGAAAAAAGGAATAGTCAATGGCCTCAACAAGAACAAATCATGAGAAGCTAATTTTCATTCCTTCTTTGCAGGATTATGAAATTTATAGATCTGGGAAATGTTCTTGATATAGTCTACCTAAGTTTTAGGATAGAGTTTGGTAAGTAATTTCATCGGATTATTGGTGAACTTTTAAGAATATGTAGACTAGAAACTCTCAGTACACCGGGTTAAGATAGTGGCAGAGTAAAAAGCAGCTCTTAACCTCTCCTGACCAAAACATATAAGACTCCTCAAGGAGACATAAAAACAAACCCAGTCGAACGGAGGGACCCCACAACAGGGCACAGTGTGGAAGGTACGTGGAATTGGGACATTTCCATGCTATAAAGGTGTGAAACATCTCTCACTAAATCACGGGCTGAGCAACCACCCTCCCACCCCCTCCACACACACCACCTATAACGCCAAAGCCAGCTAAAAAGAAATAGAGCAAGTTTGGGGCACCCATTGAGTCATTGGCAGCTCCAGGGCCTGTTCCTGAGATCAGTAAGATTTAGGACCCCAAAAAGCTAAAGAACACACACAAACTCTGAGTGAGGATGCAGAGCTCAGACCCAGGCAGAGGCGCGGGTGGAGGCAGACACAGGCATGCTTGTGAGCAAAGGCTCTGAAACCCTGAGTGGCGAACCAGTGCAGACGGGTATACAACTGTGGAAGTAGCACCCTGAGACTTGTAAAGGAACCTCCAACAGAGGACCAAGCAAGGGGGTCCAACAGGGGACTTGACCCTGAGAAAAACCAGAACTCAGACCTCAGGACCCAAAAGACTACAGACAGACCCTGAGCGCGAGGATAAAGCTGAGAAGCTGCTGGGATAACGATGGCTACCCAGAATCAGGAAGCTCAGACGAGAAAGATTAATAAGAAAAAGAAATCTTTAACACTCGACAACTTTTACACAGAGAAAATCCAGACAACCGAGCAAATAGAGGGGGAGAACAAACAAGCATCTGGACCCTCCCAAAATAATAATGAAAACTGGTCACAAGCTCTTGAAAAGTTCAAAAC
>NW_025343349.1:0-6999 GCF_016433145.1 Gracilinanus agilis
CTCGTGGTTCGGGCAGCATTGTGTAGGTAGAAATCTGAAAAGCTGGGGGGGGGGGGCGGGAGGTGTGCAAAGTAGCTGCTGTGGAGTCCTGGAAATATGTTGAGAGGGCCAGAGAAATAAGTGGTTAATCCATTAAGTGGTTAAATGATTTCCCCGAGGTCTTACTAGCAGAGCTGGAATTTTTAAATGCTCCAAATTCGTTTTCTTTCTACTACCAGGTCTTGTTGCCTTTCCACTGTTTTGTTGTTGTTGTTATTGTTGTTTTGGCTAGGCGTGGTTGGCTTGTTTTGCACCTTGACTCTGGACAATATTTGATCTGTTGAACAACTACAGTGATTATTGCTGCTTCTGCTGCTGCTGTTGTTGTTGTTGTTATTATTATTATTATTATTATTATTATTATTATTATTATTATTATGTTCTGACCTGGGATTTCATTGGTGTGGGGAGCTCCCTTTCTGAAGATTACCTCTATCAGTGCAGATATTCTATTCCTTTTGAACGTATAGTCTTCTGAAGTCTTAGAATCAATACTGTGTGTTGGTTCCAAGGCAGAAGAGTGGTGAGGGCTAGGTAATGAGGGTTAATTTTTTGTTAATGATTTGCCCAGGGTCACATAGCTAGGGAGTGTCTGAGGCCAAATTTGAACTCAGGACTTCTCGTCTCCGGGCCTGATTTCTCATTCCACTGAGCCACCTAGCTGACCCTTTTAACCTATAATATTGCAGAGTTTTCTTTTGGGCACTGAAAAATCTGAGTAATTTCCCTTTATCACAGAGCTAGTCTGTATCAGAGGGCAGGACTTGAACTTGTGCCTCCTGAATCCAAGGCTCTTTATCCACTCTCTCCTGTTTCCTCAAACTTAAACAACGGCTGAATAAAATAATAAATGGAAATAAGGAACCTGTGAACATCCAAGTAAGTTAGATTGTCCAGGTTGGTTAGAATGGAGTGAAGAAAATGTCAGAGATTGCGTCTAAATCTCAGAAGTTGTCTAACCATTCCTTAGTTATCCCCTCCTACCTGCCTCAGACCCAACGACATGCATGGGGCTCAAACCCACTCCTTTTAGGTGTTCTTTGACTTTTCTCCAGTTAAAGACTATTTTTTGAGAGTGGGTTACTGGTCCACCTTGCTTATGTAATGTTAATTCTGAGAAGACCTAGCCAGGGCCATTAGCCTTGGAATCTGTAAGTTCAGTTCTGATAGAGTAAAAATAAAATTAGCTACCTCCAACGATATTATTTTGGTGGAATTTATGTGCCATGACTGTGGGAGGTCAGAATTACTTGATATCTTGTAAAGGAAAATAATTTGGAGTCCAATTTGTCCTGCGTTTTTCATAGATTATTTTAAAAGAATGTACTTTTAGTATTCAGTTTGTTTTATCAGCACGGTCATTTATTTTCAGTTCTTTATGTTCTTTTCTGCATTAAGATTACTATTGCCTAATAACATTTCTCTCTCTGCCCTTTTTGAAATTGTAGTGCATCAGTCACAGCTCCATATGCAAAGAGTTTGGTGTCAATCCTCTCTCTGCATTGATGGTTACTGTGAAACAGTGGATAGTCCAAAAAGGCTGCTTATTCTAGTAGCTTGGCATCTCAAACCAACTTGAAGAAGGGCACGTGAGACAATAATTGTTAATTGCACTGCCTACCTTTGCCCCGAATCATTCATGGCTACTCTGTATTTGAAGACTGTGTTATCCTTATAATTATCTCTTTTTGCTTTTGCCTAAACTCCATCCTATATGCTTCCCCACTGACCCCCTCTTCCCAAATAGGCATGTTAGGGCATTTATGATTATTCTTTCCATGTGAGTGAGAGATGGAATTGTGCTGATCCACCCATTTCTCTGCTTCCAACACACACACATAGACTCACACTCAGCCTCAGCCACATGGAATCTAGGTAGCTAAAGTTGCAGGTGATCCGAGGTGGATGCAGAGTTAGCGGGTCAGGAAGTTCAGAGGAAGTCAGACATCTCATTAGTCCATATTTCTGCATAATCAGATTCCAGTTTGCTCTGCTTGCTTGCTTTCTCAAGTTGTAGTAAGCAGATAGACATCTCCATTTATTTATTTGTTTGTTTATTGGACAATTGATTAAAGTTCCCACTTCATGGAATTCCTTTTTGTTGTTTTCTTCTCTTTTAAGTATCAGCCCAAAGTTCCACTGCAGGGAGTTCTAGTATTTCTTTGTCCAGAATTCTAGCGACGGAACCTTTCTGCTTCGTGGCTGAGTTCTGTAAAATATACCTTAAACCTTTTCATCATCAAAATGGAAGCTTTTTGCTTTCCTTTTCCTCTTTTTCAGTGTAGCAGCTTTATTTCCTAATCCCAAGAGGAACATAGAACTATACACTACCTTCTGTTGGGGCCTTTTGTGACTAAGTGGAGTTCACCTAGATTTACTGGGAGCCCAAAAGGGACTAGGTTGAGACAATGGGTTATCTCAACATAAATCTTTTAATAAACAGCATAGAAGTTTTCCCACCCAGTGTGTGTTTGGATCACTCTAGGACAGTGATGGCAAACCTTTTTGAGATGGAATGCTAGGCCCTGCCCCTCCCTTGCCCCACACAGGAGAGGGAGAAAGCACTCCCATTGGACTGCTGGGCAGAGGAGTTTCGGATGAAGTGAGGAATGTCTTCAAAAAGTATAGAGAGGAGAAGGAGAGCAGCTCCACCTTAGTCCCCCTCTGCCTTTCCAGTAATAAACTAGTGGGCTGGGGGTAGGGCAGCCATGTGCCCACAGAGGGCACTCTGCCTGCCATCTTCAGCACTCGTGCCATAGGTTAGCCTCACTGCTCTAGGAGTATTTATGGCCTGGTTACTCAGTGAATGTGCCTCATAAGTCTTCAGGAGAAGGAAGCCTTATGTAAACCAGGAAGCCCTAGGCAAAGGTGAGCTATCTTTGTTACTGTCTATCCTCTCCTATGGTTATCTTTGGGTGCCTCGAAGAGGTAGCTTGATTTCTCAGCCTCTGCTGCCCATTGCAAGCTCTGGTAGGTCCTCTCCAGCCAAACAGGTTTTGAGTAAAGGCAGAGATGGGGTACTTTCCAAATATGTAGATGACACAAAGCTAGGAGGGATACATAACAAAGTAGATTCCAGAGTCAAGGTTTAACAGGATCTTGAAAGGCTAAAGCACTGGGCCATGACCAGGAAGATTTGTTTTTAATTTCCCTCAAAAGTATTAGATGTGGGAGGCATGGCTAAAATAGCAGTTTGTCTGAAAAAAAGATTTGAGGGTCTTAGTGGACTACATGCTTAATGTAAGTTTCAAAAGTTAATTTGATCTTAAGCTGTATTAAGAGAAGTGTAATTTCCAAGAACAGAAGGGTAATACTTCTGCTTTGCTTTGCTCTGGTCAGATCACATAGGAAGTATAGTGTTTTATTCTGGGTACAACATTTTAGGAAGGGCATCGATAAACTGGACAACATCCAGCGGAGGGAGGATGGTGAAGAGCCTCCAGTTCATATCATACGAGTCTAATATTACAATAGCAACAACAGACCGCTGTTAACGGGCCGTAGGTGGCTGGGGCATGCTCTCTCTCTTTCTATCTATCTACTTGGGACCTAGCACACAGTTTGGACAAAGTTCAATCTTTTGGGGAGCCTGACCTGTAATGAGAATAGTTGTCCTTCATTTCTCACACTCTCAGGACCAGCAGCTTAGGGAAGATTTACTTAAAGATTAGGTTTGGGGTTGTGTCTAAGGTCTCCCCAAAGGAAGAAGCAGAAAGGATAGTAAAAGTGCAATATGAATCAGGTTCAGGATAGTCCTACACCCAGTAATGTTAAATGTAAAACAGTTAGCACATATTAACGGAAATATTTAAAATGGAATTTAGTAACTTCCATAGCTATTGTTATACTTTCTGGTGAGGTTGGATCTTAAAAGCACATCAGAACCTAATTTGGTTTGTGGGTCTGTTGAACAGGCCTTGTGTTAGGCTTCACCTCAACTCAGAAGTCACCAGCCAGGGCTTATGCTTTTCTTCGTGTTAGGGGTTTCTTCTAGGATACAGTGACTTCTCCTACCCTGAGGTAGTTCTGCCAGATGAATAGAGGACCTCCAGCCATTTTGAACTCATAGAGGTACCTCCAAGCCCAGACATATGCATTGTTGGTCACTCATCTTAAAGCAATGCAAAACAGAATAGGCAGCCAGAGTCCCAGCCTCAGGTTTGCCTAATTGAGTCCTCCTGCTCTACTTGCTACATGAGAGTAATTGCCATATGGCTCGTAGGCTCTGTGGGTGAGAAGAGGAAGAGACATCTGAGGAGGGATTGCTCCCTTTAAAGTTCCCTTGAGCCAAAAGTCTCTTCCTTTTTAGTGGCCTGTAACGGGTTTGCTCAGTCATCCCCAAGGCGCCCAAGTCCTGAGCTCACACATGTGGCTGGCTGACTGAAAGTAGGCAAGGAAGCTCTGCACGTGCTCTGTGAAGCATGGTTACAGATCAGAAGAACAGTCCACGTTTCCAAGGATTTGGGTTCTGGAAAAGATGAGAAGGGGTGGGGAGGTTCTTGATAGTGCTCTTCCCTTACCCACTGGAAGTTAATCCTCTTGGCCCCACAGGGCAAACCTAGGAGAAAATGGGTGAAAGTGCCAAAGAAGCAAGTGAAGATTTCCTCCCACTTAGAGGTGTCCCCCAAGTGTAATGAGATTTCTGAGCAGAGACTGCAGGACCCCTTGTCAAACATGTCATAGAAGGGATGATAGAGTATGCCTAGACAGAGGTGGTCTCTGAAAATGCCCAGGGACTTAGAGCTCTTAAGTGTCTGAAACTCAATTCACAGTGGGGCCTTCTGGACTCCAGTTGAGCACACTCTCCTTCCTCTCCTCCACTGTGCCATGATCTGCACAAAGTCATGGAGGTAGGCAATGGGCAGCTGAGCTTGGGGAGTCCCATGTAGTTACATTTGACTGGAATGCAGCAGATTGTGTGAGTAAAGAATTTGGAATCAGTCTGGAAAATTGGCTGGAACAATGGAGAAGGGCTCTTTCACTGACAAAGTGAGGGGTTGGGTTTGGGACCCAGAGGTAATAGAGAACAATGGAAGATTCTTGAGGGGGAAAACTGTGTCTGGAACAGTTAAGAGAGGCAGCCAACAAGGGTAGGACTAAAGAGACCCTCAAACTGAGATTATGGATCTGAATCTTTTCAAAATGGAAGTCATTTGGACTTGAACTAGCCACTTAAGTGTTACTTCCTGGGGCAAGAGCAGAGAAAATTGAAGAGGAGGAAAGATTATCCAGGGACAGATGAGGATTCCCAGATCACTACTTAAAGAGGCTACGAATCAAAAAGAAAAAATAGAAGAGAGAGACTGTGGAGTCAATGGTTGGTATGTAAGCAAATGAAACAAGAGCTGCCTAAATGCACTGGCAAAATAGAAAAGGGTCAAGGGGCTAAACTAAGTCATGATAAAAACAAAGGTTAAGTTTAGTAGTAGAAGTGGGAAAAAGCAGAAAACTTAAGAAGCTGTAGTCTTGCATCTTGACATCCAAGCTCCGGAGCCTAGTGAGATTGCAATCCAAGCAGACTAGGCCTGAGAGCTGTTCCTAACCTGGGATCCACGAACTTCTAAAAAAATAATTTTTGATAACCATATCTCAGTAGAATTGGTTTCCTTTGTAATGACTGGGAAAGTATCTATAGGCTTCCCTAAACTGCCAAAGGGGTCTACAACACCCAGAAGGCAAAGACCCTCTGATCTGAGACTACCTAGAACCCTTTACCGGTCTGACTTGAAGCTCCGAGCCAATGACTTTGCCTCCCTGGGCAATGCCTAGCTAAATATTCCTGCTTGAGTTCTACTGAGTGTTCCTTAGCAAAGTCATTAAATCTAGCTGATTCCACACTGTCCCTGTCAATTTCTCTGGAGTGGCAGACTTTCTGGAGAGGAAAGTAAAGGAATTGCATAACCAAATTGGTAAAGGAATAATCTAACTAAGAATAGCTAATAGCAATGTGTATTTTTGGGGAAGGGGATGTCGGTGCTAGGCCAGTTCTTTGATTTCCCCAGTGTAAGTAAGGTGTATCTGGTGAGGAGCTATTCTCTGTAACTATGAGTGTAGGGGCGTTGCCTGGGGCAATGAAAGGCTAAGGGAATTGTCCCAGGCTGAGCAGAATGTAGAAGAGTCAGGCCTTGAACCCTGGGCCTCTGGCCTCTGAGACCATCTTTCTCTGCACTCCACCATACCTTCCCAGAATTGTTCCCTTTGCTGTCTTCTGCTTCTTCTCGGTTTTCTTTCTCTTCTCCTCAGCTACATCCCACGCCCTAACCGGCAGTGTACCCCAGGGCTTTTTCTTGGGTCCTCTTCTTTTTAATACATCTTCTCTCTTGATGCCTGTAGCAGCTCCCATGGGTCTAATAATTAACCCTATTAGGATTATTCCCATATCTCTCTCCTGATGTTTAGTCTTATTTCACCACCTGCCAATTGGACGTTGCTAACTAAATGTCTTATAGACATTTCAAATTTAACATGTTCTGAGTAGAACTTATTTTCTTTCCTCTCAAACCTCCTCCTCTTTATGCCTTCCCTATTTCTTTTGAGAGCACTGCCATCCCTACAAATATACAGGCTCCCAGCTATGCAGACAGTCCTCAGCTCTTGACTCTACCCACCAAAATTCGCAGCCAAGTCTTAGCAAGTCTAACTCCATACCTCTTATATCCATTCTTTTCTTCATACAGCCATAACCTTAGTTCAGGTCCTCAGCACTTCTCACCTATTCCATGACAATAACCTTCTAATTGGCCTCACTGTCTTCAAGCCTCTGTGGAGCTGCCAAAGTGAGGCCCCAAACTGCATCACTCCCTTGGTCAGTAAACTCCAGTGGCTCCCTGTTGCCATCAGGATCAAATGCAAACATCTGCTTGTCATTTAAAGCTGCTTACAATTTAATTTTATCTTACCATTTTCAGATGTGTGTATATTTATGCCTATACCTAGAGTTTCTATCTAGTTATATATAAT
>NW_025343350.1:0-9395 GCF_016433145.1 Gracilinanus agilis
GGCCATTTTTTCTTTTGATTCCCAATGCCACTGTGTGCTTTGGGCTCAGTGAGTATTTAATACATTCTTGTTGAAATTGAATTGAAATCCCTTAAGAGGATGATGTCCCATATGTTGGAAAAGATGCTGCGGAAGAGTCCAGGCTCAACTGAATTCTAATACCAATTGGATTCTCACAAGGAAATCATTCAAGGTCTAGCTAATAGTCATTTTCTTAAGTTCTTAAACATTAAATAAATTCATATTTAAGCTCGGATTTGCTTGGTTATAAAACAATATGCAAAGCTTCCATAAATAGTGAGTAGGGATTTAATAACATCATAGCTAACTAATTCCAGCACATATTTATTAAAGGAAGTGGGCTGACTGAATAGCAAGAGCAAATGCTGTAGATCTCAGGTTTGGGCCATGGGCTTTTTTTTCTTCCTCTTTTGGCAAGAGACACATTTCTTTGTGATTTGTAGAAGCAACCTAGGGCACAGATGTTGTTTGTGGCAAGTCTTGGGTACGTGAGTCAGACAGACAGGATTTGACTTCGCAAGTGGCAGGTGGAGTGCACCAGATGTGAAGTCCAACATTTCTTCCCCTAGAGGGAAGGTTCTTGTCCATGGTTGAAGGAGGTGGAAAATGAGCAAGTTGATGTCTCATAAGTTGGTTATGATGCTGAGCTTCACAGGCTGACTTTTTTTTCCCAATGAAGCAAAATCAAATGCCTGCCTTTTTCTGAAGGAAAACCTCTACGATAAGAGGTAGCATTGTGTCCAATCACCAGGTCATGCATCACACTCTACAACTCTCCTTGTCTTCTTTGATGAATCTGTGAGCACATTCTTATGGGTACTGTCTCCCATGGTGAATATCAGAACCAAATCTATATTTCTCTTCCTGGGTGACTCTTGTCGATAAATACTTCACAGAAGGTTCACCCAATGTACCCAGAGCCTTCTTCTTGATAGCATATGAATACTGGAGGGGCAAAAGGGCTGTCCACTGCAGTGCTTGATCTCCTCCTTGCCTACTTGTATTTTCCCCTCATGCCATCATTTATGCTGCTCTTTCTGTGCATCACCTTGCTGGTAATATGTTGGCAACATAGTTCAGACTGTTTATGCCCACCATAGGCCTTTGGATACCTGCTGTATTAATTCTTGGAACACCGTGGTACCCCGATATTCCATGACTCACAGCCATCCTGCATCACCAGAAGAGTTTTGTTCATAACAGATTGTGAATCATCTCTTGACCCATAGTTACCCCTGTAATTACTACATTTGTTCAATAATTCCCGATGAAATGTCTGTCTGCTGCAGGTAGAACAATCTCTGTGCCAGGCAGACCCGGGGATAAAGAGATAAATAAGATATAGTTTCTGCCCTCAAGGAACTTATAGTCTACTGGGGTATACCTGGAACAACAACACAGTATAATATCAAAAGCATTTAATGAATAAATACATAATGAATGAATGAATGAATAAATGAATAATAAATGAACAAATAAATGAATAAAAATAAATAATAAATAATAATGACTAAAATACCAACTACGTCCCAAGCAGGATTAAGTGGAATGAGGGCCACAAAGAAACTCTATCCTAGAAGAGGCAACAAGCATCATCTTGGAGAGGCAAGACAAAGCATGGCATATGTACACACACACACATATGCACATATATATGCATATGTGTGTATATAAATATACATTTATTTATACTTCCTCCTTCTTCTTTATAGATTGTTGTTGTTGAGTTATATCCAATGCTACATTTCTTGGTAAATTTTGTTGGAGTGGTTTGCCATTTCTTTTTCCAGTGTGTCCCCATTTTATAGATGAGGAAATGAGGCCGACAGAGTTAAGTGTTTTGCTCAAGGTCACACAGCTAGTAGGTGTCTGAGGCTGGATTTGAACTGATATCTTCTAGATTCCATGCTGGTGCTCTAATCCGTCTAACCACTTGCTATCTTCCTAGTTTGGGGATGGGTTTTTAATTTGAGAAGCATAGTTAGTGAATAGAGATAACTGTTTTTCCCTCTTCCGGGCCTCTGTTCCTCCTCAGACAAAGGCATCTACACCAGCCTTTAACTGAGGATGATTTACCTCTTGCTTTTGACATTGATTTCGGGTTAAATAGGAGTAGCATGCAAACCCTGAACAAACAAATTAGCCTAATTGAGATGAAAACGACTGCTCTTTCTAGAACTCTGTTTTATCAAAGCAGGTTTTCTGGTTTGCATTTATCATAGGTCTTCAGGCTGGGTGGACCCCAAAGATCATCTCATTGAGCTGTCACTTTCCTCATGATGGCCCTGCAAAGGGAGAAGACTTGTCTATGATCACGCTGTGGCAGAGAGAGAATTTCACCCTGGATCCTCAGACTCCAAATTCAGGCCTCTTTCCACTATCCCATGCTTCATCTTTTAAAAAAAAACAGGACAGGAACATAAAAAGATTATGTTCTTTCTTAGCAAACTCTCATTAAGGAGGCTGACACAAAGGTCTGGCTGGCGCCAGAAGGCTTTGCATGGTCACCCCAGCCTAGATCAGAAGTATCCGAGAGAGATGCACTTAGGAAATACGTACAGCCTGAGAGCCTGCCTGGTCAAGCAAGTTGCTGTGTATGTGCCCAGGATGTGGAAGATGGCAGTCCCTGACTGGAGAACAGGGACTCAGCAGTCGTTGGTAGCTGAAAGGGAAAAAAGAAAGAGAGCTCATCATTCAACCCTGTGATTATGAATTAATCAGCAATAGCTCTAATCATCAGTGGCCAAGTAGATCAGAGATGTTGCTTCTAAACTGTATTGGGAAAGTTTGTTGGCATTAAAAGTCTATAAAAGTGACCTCTCTCAAAGTACCAAAAATAGGCATGTGATGGTGATAATTAAGCCAGGAGAAGTCACAAAAGGAGCAGAAAAACCTATCATCTCAAATCCATCTCCAGGTTGCCATGCCCTAGTGTAGTGCCAGCAAATACCTGATGAAATCTCACCAAATTATTGTGGAGGTGGAGGAAAATGGCACTGACACCTACAGATGTCCTCTCCGAGTCCCCAGGCTCAGAGGAGGAGGAGGAGGAAGAGGAGGAAGCAGCAGTGACAGTGTGGTGGGAAGGTAGTGCTAGAGACCTCTAGGGAGGTGGGGGAGCTGACTGACTCAAGGTTCCAGCATTCTACTCGCCAGCTCTGGGACCTTTGGGGAAGTCACCTTCCCTTCTCTGGACTTCCTTCACTCACCTCCTCTGGGAAAAAGGAAGGGGTTGAATCTGATGATCTGTAACATCCAAAGATGCGTACTTCCTTGCCAGGGGATTTGGGTTGCAAAAACCACAGGGATATTCTTGATGACTAGGAGGCACAGAAGCTGCTTGCTTCTTGCTGGAGATGTCAGAGGGGCTGGAGGTGACTCGTTTTCTACGGCTGGTTTGACCTGGAGGCTCCCTAGAAAGGACTCCAGTGAAGCCTTGATAAGTGAGCAGGGAAAAGCATGCTAATCCTTTTCAATTAAATGAATTGTATTGTGGCTTCCTGGATAGAGCTCTGGATTTGAAGTGAGGAAAGAAAGAAGAGAGGGAGGGAGGGAAAAGAAAGGAAGGAATGGAGAAATGGAGGGAGAGAAGAAGGGAGGAAGGAAGGAAGGAAGAAAGGAAGGAGAGAAGGAAGGAAAGAAGGAAGGAAGGAGAGAAAGAGGGAAGGAGGGAAGGAAGGAAGGAGAGAAGGAAGGGAAGAGGGAAGGAAGAAAGGAAGGGAGAGAGGGAGGAAGGAAAAAAGAAAGGAAGGGAAGAAGGGAGGGAGGGAGGAAGGGAGGAAGGACTTAGCACTTAGTATGTGCTGGTCACTATGCTTAAGTGCTTTATAAATATTATCTCATTTGATCCTAAAAACAACTCCATTTTATAGTTGAGGAAAGTGAGGTAGAAAGGGACTAAGGGACTTAACCACTTTCACACAGCTAGGTAATGTCTGAGGCCAGGAACAGCTGGAGTCTTTCCCAGAAAGATTTGGATTTGTACTAGCTATCTGAGTTGGGGTAAGTCACTTAACCTCTGTCTACCTCATTTTCCTCAAATGTAAAATGAGGATAATAAAAAGCCTGGACTTCTCTGGATGCTGTGGAGATCAGGAGAGATAATGTATGAAGAGCACTCTGGAAGCTTTCAAGTGCTCTAGAAATGTAAGCAGTTATTTGTATGTGCTTCTGTCTCCACTGCCTCCACCCCTCCCCATCTAGCCCCATTCTGGTTGCTCTCTGAGAAGCTTTCCCAAATATCCCAACTTAAAGAGCAGGCCCGAGGTGAACAGGAAGAGAAACAAAGTCCCATTTGGAACTTCCTTCCTTCAGCTCTAGTGCATTCCTTCATTTATTCATCCCCAGTTCCAGATTCTCTGCTGCCTATTCAGGAGAGCCATGGGCCATGTTGCTTCATGACCAATTTGACTTGGCATTGGCTCCATGTCTCCTTCTGTCCTTCCTAGAGAATCAGCTCTGCAGTGGGCTAGCTTCTCCTTGCTTGGATCTACCGCCTCTACCCCCAGAGTCGTAGAACCTCGTGCTTCTCCCACTCAGGACTGCTGTTCATAGTGGCTGATTTCTACTGCCACCAGTCAGATGCTCTGGCTTCCTTCAGGTGGTAATAGTGCCATCATTGGTTGACTCGATGCCATGTGATAGCATAGCCAACACTGGAGGGGACACCAACACTGGAGGACCCTGGGAAGGAGACTGATAATGCCCAGTAGACATGCAAGAGCACAGGTGGACCCTCCTGAATCCTCCAGTTGCTGCTTAGCATCAACCTTGCCAGGTTATTGGTAACTAGAGGTGGAGCAAATGCCCCAATGTGGTCATGACTTGAAAAAAGCACTCTACCCATTTTACAGATAAAGAAACTGAGACTTCGAGAGGTTAGGGATGTCGCACCTGGGCTAAAGCCCCCCGGCCTGTTTACCTTATTCTTTTTGTAGACAGTGTACTTTGGGGCTTGACTTGTTTTCTTCTACTTGTTCATTTATTTTTAGATCTGCTTCACCAGCTTTTCTACTCCACCCCTCTGCCTTTGCTGAATGAGTGCGTGCCTAGGGTAAGTGATAGGCATATTAGAGAAAGACAAGCAGACATACTGAGTGATCTGGAAGATGGCTGATAAACAATTTGTTTAGTGCCATCTATCTATTATCATGGTTATAAGTTGCTATTTATATTTTAATCCCCTTGGAGACAGTTATGTGAATCTTGTGAATGAGCTTTGGTATATTTGCAAGCCTCACAAACAGGCAACAATCCTCAGTGCCAGTCATGGTCTCACCAGGGCTGAGCTGGACTAGGCAAGGCCAAGGTCAGAGGCCAGTAGGCTGCTTGCTTAGAAAGCATTGGCATGCTCTCCCACCATCTTGGACACTGCCAACAGTGTTGCTGCTACCACCCACTTTGCCACAAGGCAACCAGGAAAACTACCTTATTTGGTCAGGGAAGGGGGAGGCGAAGCAGAAAAACCATCGTTCCTCTGGGTTCCCATGGGGGAAGAGGGGAGCCAGAGGGATGTCTCGTACATAAGAATGGACTCCCCAGAGCTGGCACAAGTCAGGTACTTACCATAGCATCCTAGAAAATTAAAGTTGGGTGGAACCTCCTGTAACCTTTTCATTTTATAGATGCTGAAGCTAAAGGCCACAGAAGGAAAATGACTAACCCGAGGTGACACAGTGAGTGCAGAAGCCAGGAATCCTGACTCTCAGGTCAATTCCTTTTCCACTATGTCATATGATCAATCTCTGCAAAGCTCATAAAATTAGCCTCAGTGGCTATCCCTGGCACTTTCTTGGTTTAGTCAGCATAGTAGGGAAAATGGGGCTCTGAAAAGCCCCCAAAATGAAGGAGGGTGCAGGATACTTCTCCAGGCTCTGAGTGCTGAAACCCAGAAGGGACAGGGAATGCTAAGGATGCTTTACCATTCCCCATGAACCTGTGGCATTTAGCCAGAGTATTTAAAGGGAAGGGAAGGTGGCCATTGGGATATGGCCACCAGATAGAAGGTGGTGCTTTGGTTAGGTTTGGATCTGAGAGATCCTCCCATAAGCAGGGAAGGGCAAAGCTGTGGGTGGGTGGGTGAGCCAGGGTCTCCGCTGCTGTGTCTGTGCTGTTTGTTCTGCTTGTGTGGCCCCATTGGCAAGCCAGGCACAGACGGGGAAAGGTCAGGTGGGCTTTGTTTGTGAAACCCCATTAGGTTGCCCAGGTCCTGAATGCTCTCAGGAAGGAATCTGGGGATGAGCTCCATTGTAACAATAACAGCAGCTGACATTTATGGATTGTTTCTAAGGTTTGCAAAATCCTTCATACCCATTATCTGAGGGGCAGCTTGGGAAAGTGGTAGCTCAATCCTGGTGAAGTAGACTGCAAGCAACCAGCACACCTGCGTGCCTCCCTCTGCCTCCCAACCTGCAGCCTCTCAGGTGTCTGATACTCATCAGGTGTGGCCATACTTGGATTTAGGTGTAAGCCCAGTAGAAGGGTGAATCTGAGATAACAGGGAGCCATTCTTCCCTCCCCTTCCCTCTCTTTCCCTCCCTCGCCTCCTCTCCTCAGGGTGCCACCCTTGGTTCTCAAGGTGGATTTTGTAGAGAATGAGTGATTGAGGTGATGAAATAAAGAGAGAAGAATACCAGATGATCTGGTGGCTCATTTGGCTCCCTGCCTTCTGCTGGATAATAGCCTTTTTGGAAGCATTGTGGCATCATCTCTCATTCTTTTCCTTCCTGTTTCTTTCTTCCCTCTTTGCTGCCTTCTCTTCCTCTTCTCCCCCTTCACCCTTCTCTCCTCTATCTCCTTGTCATCCTCTCCTTTCTCCTTTCTCTTCCTTTCTTTCTGTTTAATGCCTGACAGTAGAATATAGCAGTGAGAACCATGCCTATCTTCATTTTTCTTGTCTTAGTCTACCTTTGATGACTTTTTGGAACTAGGACTTTTAATGTGAACCAGAGCCCTCCATTCTTCAGAGAATCAGTATAGCATCTATAGCAGAAACAGTACCATTGTTCCTAGCAGTCTAATCTGATGGCGGCTTCAAGAGATCTGGATTAGAACCCCAATGATTACAGTTTACCAGCTTTACGATCCTGTATGATTCTCTAAGTCTCAGTTTTCTCATCTGTAAAGTGGGCATGATAATAGTTAGATGTCCTACCCCACAGCCTTGTTGTAAGGCAAGTATTTCATGACCTTTAAAACACTGGAGATATGTGAACGAATATTATTTTCATGAACTATCATATTGATTGGGATTCTGCCATCACAGTTGCTCATCTCAAGACCTTCTCTATTTAGTCTGCTAAATGTAAATGTTTGGGGATCAGAGCAATAAAAGTTTTACATATCTGGTAAAGCTCACTTCTGTTTTCTCAGCTTCCTTATGTGAGAGGGTTTAAGGACGTGTGTAGACATAACTGACTTTTTTCACGGGGCTCAGATAAAGTCGCCTGCAGCAGTCTTTCTCTCCTTGCGTTCCGATAAGTCAAGGATGTCTTCAGTTTCTTCAAAGAGTCCCGACCTCAAGCTTTCCTAATGGCCGGGTAATTACTATTTGTCAATAGAGTCATAGGACACGTATCTTGGATCCTTGCTTTTGTTGTTGTCGTTATTGTTTCCCTTTCCATGGGCACAGCTGGAAAGGACAGAGCCAGAACTAGGAATCCTGGCACCTAGGGCAAATCCCATGGAGGAAATTGCTACATAGAAGACATCAGGAACTTGGACTCTGTTGCACTGGAAAATGAGGTGGCCCATTCCTCAGAGAATCCAACACTCGTTCCACAGAGGAGTGGAAGGGAAGGTGATCTCAAGAGAGAGGCCCCAGGGTGATGGCAGTGGGACAGGAATGGGTGGATAGCCATGTAGGAGCATGCTGGCCGAGGACTGAAAGGTAAGACATTGGTCACTGTGGGAAGGAAGCAGACCCTCCCTGGGAGGAAGCATATAACCCCTACAGTCTACCAAGATGTCGAGCCACATCTCACCTGCCCTGTGCTATTCATGGCCCTGGGAACGACATCCAGAGTCCTCGTACACCTAGATAAGAATTCATTCATGGCAGGGACCCTAGGTTCCTGGATTCCCCTGACTCTCTAGTGGAGTTTCGAAGGGGAGCTCCAAGGGGGCTTGCCAGGCTTTCTCTGAAAGGCTGAGGTGGCTACATCTCTGTTTAATATTGTGTGTGGCTATGGCAGAGGGTGCTCTTAGAATGATGGATTGGCATTCATATTTATCTCAATTAACATCTCAAGTCCATTTTATAGATAAATCTGAGTTCATCATAATCCAAAAGCAAATATTTGCCTTTAATATCTCTGATTTATGCAGAGAATACAGTGTACTGCTCATTCCCCCTTAATTATGATTTTTTTGGAAACTGCTTCCAGGCAGAGAGTCAAAGCCTGCTGTGTTTTATATTATACTCTGCAACTCATTTTCCTGGGTTGTGGGTTGTGTTTTTTTTTTAATAAAGCATCTAATTAATCCATGTAATCTGGATACTTTGTGTTTAAACTCCGTGTACTCATAAAACAAACTGAATGAAAATGTAGCTAATTTGTCATATCAGAGAAAATGGAGGCTGGGAAGCGATTTCCCCCCCTGAATACTTCAACAAATATATGAGCAGCTCATGAAGGCCAGAAAGCCAGGCAATGAATGAAATTCCAATTAGGGGAATGTTTAAAAAGCTATTAATGCCTCATGGAAAATGTTAACAAATATTCCAGGAAGAAGCAGCTCTGTTAACATATCACCAAGTACATATGCTTGTCTACTCTCCTTCCTTAATGACAAAAAGCATTTGCATGAAAAGAGGCTCATTTCTCCCAAAAGAATTTAGTCCCTGGCCTGGTACTCAGTCATTGCCCTTTTCCCAGGCAAAGGAGGGACCATCTTGAATGAAAAGGACAGGCAAAGAACAGGCTGGAGGGTCCCACCTGCCATCCAGGTCCCAGCAATTCCATTCATGTAATATGCAAAGAACCTGAGGTGTTCACCTCCCCTGCCTTCTAGTTCTTCCTCTGCTGCCCTGGAACCAACTTGCCGTGTGCCTTGAGTAAACCACCCTGGGACTCAGTTTCTTCCTCCTCTCAATGATGGAAAAGGAACTAAAAAAGGCTATTTGTATTAGTAGAGGAATGCAACGTGGAGCATATTATTAGACACATGGTAGGTAGCTCCAGAGAGGTCCCACTGTCCTCTGCTCCGCTCAGATCCCATTCAGTATGTTGTATTCAATTCTGGGCCTTGTGACTGGTGGAGAGCCAGAGAAGTTGCCACATTAGGTAAAGAGTATACAGGGGAGGGTGGGTGAATGGGGAGTCTTGGAAATGGGGCAAGAGGATGGAAAACAGGGTTTGATCCCAATCTTCATC
>NW_025343351.1:0-2839 GCF_016433145.1 Gracilinanus agilis
GGAGGGGAGCGCCGAAGCCCGGGATTCTCCAGGCTCCCGCCCCGGCGCATGAGGACCGGGACAAGGCCGGGTTCCTCGCCGCTGTGGAGCCCCAAGGGAGGAGCGGGGAGCTCAGCCCGCTTCTGCGGCCGAATCCTAACCAGGGGCGGAGGCTGTCAGCTGGCCAGCCGAGAAACCCAGGCCTGGGAGGTTGGGATTTGGTCTCCGGTGGAATTTGAACCCAGGCCCTCCGCCGCCGGGGCCAGCACGGAGGGAGCCTGCTATTAACCAGGGTAGCGGGCAGCGTTGGAAGTGCGCGCGCACGCACAGGGAGAGGAAATGTGGGAGGCCCCCCTTTTTCCCTGCCCACTGCGGATCCCCCGATCACCCGGGGTTAGGGTCTGTCACCCCCCCCCGCCTAGTTCTTCCTCTAGAAAACGAAGAGGGGGAGGGGCTGAACGCGCCCGTCTCCAGCTCTGGGGTGCGGAGCGCCGGCCTCCCCTCCCCCTTCCCCCCCAACGTCAGCTGGGCAGCTGGCTTTCCCGGAAGCCGGGCTGCGCCTGGATGTCTTGGCAGAAGTCAAGATGGAGGGGAGAGAAAGGGCCGGGAAAGCCAATGGGCATCGTCAGGCAATGGCACCCCGCTCCTCGGGTGGGAGCCCAGAAATGCGGCCGCTGCCCCTCCCCCCAGAAAGGGCAGTCACGTCCGCTTAAATGAAAAGGGAGTTTTTTATTTGTTCGGGGAAGGGGAGGGGTGTGACATGCGGCGTCTGCAGCGGGCGGCTCTGCTGGTTCGCGGGTCATGCACCCCTGGGCGGGGAGTGGGGGAGACGTGGGGTGGGGGGGAGACACCCCCCATTAGCACCAGAGTTGGAAGTTTGCAGACCTTCCCCCCCAGCCGATTCAGATCCGCCTCCATCCCTGAGAGCCCCCGACCCACACCCACACCTCTCCCCCCTCCCTGTGGGCCCCCCTGGGGCCGGGCGGGGGGGAATCTTTATTGCTATATGTGTAGGGTGGAGTGGGAGCACAGGGCCCCCTCCCCATGACCTGCCCTCACCCCCCCATCCCCGGGAGCTCTCAGATGGGGCCGGGGTACAAGGACCCTAGCCTGAAAGGGGGGCACGAGAGAGATTCCCCTCCTATCCGCCCCCCCTGCCCCTTGTCATGCGTGGGGAGGGGGGAGGCATCCGCAGACATGCAGATCATGCGTGTAGTTGCGTGTGCGTGGCGGCCAGAGGGAGACCAGGGGGCGTTTGGGGGAGGGCAAGTCCTCCCTCCCCAAATCCCGTTTTATCCAAGTTTATTTCCGTAAAAAGCTAACTGAAAGCTTTGTTAGGGGCGGGACGGGGGGGGGCGGCTCCGCACCCCCCCGAGGCTCCAACCCGGGACGGGGGGGGCGGGGGCGAACTGTTAACCCTTTGGCACAATTGTCCTTACTTCTCTAACTTCCCCACCGAGGCCCCAGGCAGCCCCCTCCTCCCAGCCCCCTCCGGCCGCCGGCAGGTGCCTGGCCTGGCGCTCGGCGTCCGCGGAGCACTGGGCGCCCAGGGGTGGAAGGCAGAGGAGGGCGGGGGTGTCCGAGGAGCCCCTTGCATAGGAAACGTTGCATAAGGAGAAACTCCTGCCCCCCTCCCAGCAGAGGAGAGGGATCCGGGGCGAGTTCTGCGGGTCTACGAGCTCTACGAGAGGGCGACGGGCCAGTCCTGGGCGCGGGAAGGGGCTCGGGGCCGTGCAGGGCGTGAGGGCCGGGGAGGGCACTGGCTTACCGACCTAGTGCAGCCCCGCCGCGGGGCGGGGGGTGCACCTTCTCCCGGGCCCTCGGGAAGGGACCCTTCCGGGCCGCACCCCTGGGGGGAGGGGGATGGCTGCGGAGATGAGGCGGGAGCCGGGCCAGGGGCGCTCTGCTGGGTGTGGGCTGGCTGCGGGCGCCGGTGCAGGTGGACCAAGGGACGGGCGCCCGAGCCCCGGGGAGGGGAGGTGTGGGAGAGACGGACTGGGGAGGGGAGCCGGACGGCAGTGCCCCGCCCCCATCCCCAGGGCAGACCGGGGTGCCCCGGGAGCGCATGCACGTGCAGCTCCAGCCCCCAGGCCCCGCTCCAGGGCTCCGACGCTCCGCCGGCCCTCCCCAGTCCCTGAATGCAGTCCAGCGACTCCAGAGGGAGAGAGTGAGCGATGTGGGGACGGGGAGGGAGCGGGGAACCGGTCCAGCAAGACGCTGGGGGCTCCTTCCGGGGGGCGGGAGGGGGCGGGGCTAGTGAGCCGCCTCTGGAAGGTCTCCCGGCCGCGCCCCCCCAGCGCATCCGGCCAGGGCTCTCGCGCTCCGGGTCACCTTTGGGGACGAGCGGCCAGACACCCACCACCTCTGGAAGGCAAAGCCCCTGTTCCACCCCCGGCCCACCCCGGCCTGCTCCTTCGTCTCGGACTTGCACTGGAATCCGCGGCGGGAGGGAGCCCGACTCCCCATGCCCAGGTGCTCTAGGGTGGGACGTAGCATGCGGCCAGAGGCAGCTTATTGCTCTTGCAGAGAATCGGGGCGGGGGGGGGCATGCACAAAGATGGAGGAGGCCAGAGGCCGCCTCGGGAAAGGTGGAGCAGCCGGAAGGGTGTCCCCAAGTTACCCAGCGAAGTTCTCACCTATTTACACATTTCAATGAGCGTGTGGAGTTGGGAGGGGGCGATATGGCTCGTGGAGACCTGAGAAGGCTTTTGGGGGTACTGAGGCTCTGCCCCTCCTTCTTGGGGGCCTAGAGGAAGTGGGGGCCTGGGGGGTTGCTGGCGGTCATATCAATTGCATATTGTTTGTGACCCTTGAAAAATACCACCCCACCCCCACGCCTGGAACCATCCCCCACCAGCCC
>NW_025343352.1:0-6455 GCF_016433145.1 Gracilinanus agilis
CACCTTCCTGGCCTTTTGCAAAAACTTCCTACTAGTTGGTCGTTCCCATTGCCACTCTTTCCTTGCTTTGGTACAGCCTTTCCACTGAAACTCTTTCCTTGGGAAGCTGATCTGTCACCCCTGTGCTCCAAGATCCTCAGGGGCACATTCTTGCCTCCTAAGTAAAATTCAGCTTCCTCTACCTCCCCTGCCTCCATATCCTACTTTTCCAGCTTTACCTCAAATTACTTTCCTCTACAGACAGTCAAATTCTTTCCCACTGAACATGCATGGCTCTCACCTGCCTCTGGGTCCTTTCTCAGACTAGCTCCTAGGCCAGTGATGGGCAACCTTTTGAGCTTGGTGTGTCAAAATTCGCCAAAAAACTGAGTATAACTCGGGTGGTGTGTCACTTTGAGAAAAAAACACCATAATTTCACAATATTTATAGTTTGTTTTTTATTTTTTTTAAAACCCTCACCTTCTGTCTTGGAGTCAATACTATGTATTGGCTCCAAGGCAGAAGAGTGGTAAGGGTAGGCAATGGGGGTTAAGTAATATTTGTAGTTTAAATAACAAAAATGTATAATTATAATATATAACTGTATTTAATAAACCAAAATAGCTAAATTAATATGTAGAATAGTCATCTATAGTGCACAGAGTGTCTACACTACGTTACAGCCAATGTTTCATCCTTAGCATGCGGCCCCACACTTCTTTGTATGCGTGCCATCGAAAATGGCTATGTGTGTCAGCGCTGACACACGTGTCATAGGTTTGCCATCACCATCCTAGGCCTTGAATATTCCTTTCATCTAATTGAGGTCTTATTCATTCTTTTAAAGACCAATCAAATGTCACCTTCATTCTGAAGCCTTCCCACTTCAAGACCTTACTAATCAGACCTAACACAACATTTCGTTGTGTAACTCTTTATTCATTCATCATCTAATATTGGAAATTATACTTATTGTGGTTGGTGTTATATCCTATTACTAAACCATGAGCTCCATGAGGGCAAGGACTGTCTTAATTAACACTCTATTTCCTCCTGCACTCAGCACATGCCTCTGCACACAGTAGGCCCTTAATAAATGTTTGCTAGATGAACAAATAAATGTCAGTAACCAGGAACTCAAACTAAGCAAGTATCACAGGGAGGAAGGAAGCAAGGTCCTGCTAAAATTGAACAGGTCTATATATATATATATATATATATATATATATATATAATTGAGCTAGCTGTATAAAAGAGTTCTGAACTGCCTTCAACTTATCAGTACTGCTGATGAGGACAGGCAGGGGCTGGCAGAAGAGTGATGGAAATTAGAGAAGGGGGTGATTGGGGCCACTGCTGGCAAAGGGATACCCTTGAATAACTAGGATCTCAATACATTGGCCAGAAGCTGCAGGTAGGGCAGGAGAGGCAACAATAACAAACACTTATTAAGTGCCTACAATGTTATGAGAAGACAATGATAAAGACAAAACCATTCCAGCCCTAAAGGAGGTTGAGGAAGAGAAGAACCCTAATGGGGGAGACCAGGGAAGGCTTAGCTATGAAGGTGATACATGAGCAGAGCCCTGAAGGAAGTAGGGATTTGAGAGACAGAGATGAGGAGACAATACATTATGTGCGTGGGAGGTAGCTCATTCTTGTGAATTTATGTAAATAGGAGATGGAATGTCTAGTTTGAGGAACAGCTAGTGGGTCCAGTTTGACCATCAGATCCTATTCTTTTTGAGGCTGTGAAGCCTGGAAAATGTAGGCAGCATCAGTACCTTCTTTCCCAGGAATATGGGACATCCATGGACCTATGTCTAGTTTTTCCATGTGATCCTCAAAGTGAACTGAAACTCTTAGTTCCTCACTGGCACTAAGACTAGGAACTGTGTTCTTTCTGATATACCAACTCCAACTCCAACTCTTCTTTCTTCACAAATGTTTTGATCAGGAGTATGCTCTCCAGGGTATGGGTCCTAGCCTTAGTCTGTGAGCACCAAAGAACCACCCTTCTATTTCAAAGATGTTGCTTTTGTGCACCAAGGTGACCCCTTGGGCATTCAGCTCCTTACATGGCATGTGACGTAAAGGTGAAGGACATTCTTAGGTACATGGCAAAGTCTAGGGGGCTAGGTTTACCATATCAGAGGGCCTAGGCTGACTTGCTATCCCTGCTGGCAGTCTAGTAATCTTAAAATACTACGAGACATTGAGCCTAGGTGGAGATGGGACTTAAGTTTCGGGACACACAAAAAAACTTTCAAACAGGATGGTAAAGCCAGGAGTTATCTAGCCCTGAAAACAGGTGCAGTTCATGCCTTTCCTAATGGACTATCGCATTCCCCAGAGCAGCTGTTCCAAACTTTTTCTTCTCTCCTCAAACTCCCACAATGCCCCGTTCTCTCTCCCCCTCAGCAGAGAACCTCATCTCATACTTTAATTTTTAAAAATGCCATTTGCTTACAGTGACTTCTCCTGCTCTACAACTCAAAGCCCCTTGGCATCATCACCCTCTCTCTTCATCTTGCTCCAGTCTCTGATGAAGCAGTTGGCCAAGGACAGTGCCTCTACTCGTCCACTTACTTCCGTCCCTTCCCATTCCTTTCAGAAATTTGCCTCCACAAATATTCCCTCTCTCTACTTTTCAAACTCTTGCTCTCTCGCTCTCTCTTCTGGCCCTTTCCTTAAGAGTCTACAAACATGCCCAAGTTTCCCTCATCCTTAAAAAATTCTTCATTTGGCCCTACTATGCCCTCAACCTTTTATTCTATAATCTTTCCTCATTTATACAGCCAAACTCTTAGAAAAAAACTGCCTTCGTTTTTGGTCTCCACTTCCTTTCTTTCATTCACTTCTCCATAGCATGCCATCTGGTTTCTGATGTCTTTCCATTCGAGAATGGAATAAACACTGCTATCTCCAGAGTTACCCATCTTGATATGGCCAAATCCAGTGGCCCTTTCTGAGTCCTATGGAATTAATCTTTCTGCCTGATGGACCTCTACTCGGAATACTTTTTAAATGCATAAAATAAAATCTGTAGGATTACATAGGAAATAAATTACCGGGGGGGGGGGTCCGTCTCCTCATTCTGAGACCTACGTGGGATGGCGGAAACCCAAGATATAAATGACCACCTGCCAACACCCACATTTACTAGCTCTCTCTTGATCCTGCCTCTCAGCTTGGTGGTCCGCTCCCACCAAAGAAAACCCCCTAAAACAAAAGTCAAGTGAAAACAGAAGAGATCATGCTGGGGGCAGACTGCTATTCTACCAGGTGGGCTTCCAACTCTTCAGAATGGACAACTAAAACCCCAAAACGTGAAATTGCACTCTTCAAAGACAATATAAAATATTGAATAATATATAAGCAGAGAGGCCTCAACATATTCCAAAGATGGTTCACTCTAAGCAGGCTGAATTTACGGCAGAAAGCAGGAATGGTTCAACAAGAAGAAAGCGAAAAATGGGCTAGAGTATATTAATCACAATTTTAAAAAAACAGCAGAGATCAAAGCATTATACAATCGATCTCAGCTTTTGACAAAGTGCAACATTCACTTATGTTACCAAAAAATACTAGAGACCAAAGGAAAAAATGGACCTGAGCCCAAGGTCTAAATCTGAGAATACTTTCTTCCCTCTGCCCCCACACCCAGTAAGTAATTCCTTGTCAGGAGCTTAACTGGAGACTTCTACCACTAAACTGCTAGAAGCTGGAAACCTTTGATTCAAAGCTAGCTTCCTGGCTTTATACAAACCCCACAGGGCATGACCAAGCCCCTCAGCCAACTCAAACAGACTTCTTTTTGTACCTAGTGGAAAGTTTTGAACCATAGTTCACACCTGGTTCACACCTCTGCTGAATGGGTTGATTGAGATGTGTTCACACCTCACCAAAGTATCTATCAGGGTTTTATCAATGACTTTTATTACCTACCAAGATACACATCCAAGACTTAGAGGAATACAACTACAAAACACTTTACAGAAATAAAGGAAGACAAATAAAAGGACTTGGTTCTCCGTGCCAATATAATAAAAATGATGATGTGACCTCTATTATTTACAGACTTAGTGCCATGTCCATCAAACTCTTAAGTGGTTGTTGTTTTTTTATAGACCTAGACAAAAATGATAACAAAACTCATCAGGAGGGGGAAAAGGCCAAGAACCTCAAGGGAAATGATTGCAAAAGTAGGAATGAAGGCCACCTGGCTGTTCCAATTCTTAAATTATACTATAAGGTAATAATCATCAGAACAAATCGGCACTGGTTAAAAGAAATGGAACACATCCTAGTAAACAGGACCCAGCTACAAATAACATTGTAGCACAGATCAGTAAAACTAAGGGCGCCAACTCCTAGGGTTAGGACTCCCTATGTGACAAAAACTGCTGGGAAAACTAGAATTCGGTCTGGCAGAAATTTGGCTTAAACCGACAGTTTATGCTAGATGCCACAAGAATCTCCAAATCGCTATGGAGACTTTAACTCAACAGTCATATCATTTTTTAAAAAAAATATAAGATAAAAGAAGGTGAGAAGATGTGTTTCATCCCTATGACATGGACAAGAATTTTTAACTAAAGAAGTAACAGAGATGATCAACAAGGATAGGACAATTTAAATTATGTCAGTTTGAAAAGCTTCTGCACATATGAAATCAGTGGAGTTAGAATGAGAAGGGAAATGACTTGAAAAAATCCTGGACAGAAAATTTCTCTGATGAAGGTCTAATATACTTATATTTTTTAAAACCCTTACTTTCCATCTTGGAATCAATACTGTGTATTGGTCCCAAGGCAGAAGAGAGGTGAGGGCTAGGCAATAGGGGTGAAGTGACTTGCACAGGGTCATACAGCTAGGAAGTGTCTGAGGCCAGATTTGAACCCAGGACCTCCCATCTCTAGGCCTGGCTCTCAATTCACTGAGCTACCTAGCTGCCCAGCTGCCCCCATCTAATATACTTATATATAATATGTATAATACAATATAATATAACATAATATAATAAAAAGAATAGAACATAACATAATAGAACAGAACACGACATAATATAAAATAATTGTTTAATATCTAATAAGAAAGGTAGAAGGACTGGACCAGTGATTTCATTGCTGTAGCAAACTCCTGGGTGAGGAAACTCCTACCAATGGAGGTTCTCTTTGAGAGTGACCTAGATCCCAAATGGTTAAGTGATTTGCCTGGACCAGCATTGGTGAAGATGTGGCACACATGCAGAACTGGCACTCAGGTAGTTGCTCCTTTTCTCTTCTTCTCAGAACTGAGGACATTTTTTGCATGCCCCGCCCTTCTGTTCAGCTGCCCAAAGAAAGCACTTCCTCCCTCACCTCTCTCCAGTAATGGGGGCTCACAGAGAACTTAAATTTGCCCTCTAGGCACTTGAACTTGGGAAAGGTTTGCCAATGCAACAGCCAGTATTTATTTGTCACTGCATTTGAATCTGTGCCTTCTTGGATTGGAGTCAAACTATATTACATGTACACATACATATAGGTATATGGATATGGATATGTGTGTGTTTTATATATATATATGTGTGTGTGTGTATGTATATATTCTATACTACAGTACCTCTAATATACCAGATATACAAAGAACTGATACAAATATATAAGATCAAGAGCCAGTCCCCCAATAGGTAAACGGCAAAGAATATGAAGAGGCAGTTCTCAAATGAAGAAATGAAAGCTATATATAGCATTTATTTATAAATGTAAATGTAAAACCCATATAAAATGATGATGAGAGTCCCTAATAATTAGAAAAATGTAAGTTAAAACAGTCTTGAAGTTACACTTCACTCCTACCAGATTGACAAAGATGACAACGAAGGAAAACGCAATGGCTGGAGAGGTTTTGCGGCGACACAGGCCACCAGCAAGACTTGCTCCTGCTTGCTAAGACTTGTTCCTGCCTGCCACTAGGCTAGCATTCCAGCTTGACATGAGACACAGCAACACTTCATGCCTTTTTCTGTGGACTTCCTGAAGCCCTAGGAGCAACATGGCCAGGCCCTGCTCTTATTTGCCTCAAGATAGGGCTGTAAAAATTTCATACCTGCCAAATCCCTAGGAAGCTAGAACATGCACAGACTGATAGCATAGCTCCACATTACAATACATACATCAAAATATGGAGAAAGCAACCAAGAAATTGCACTGGAATCAGAACATTATCACAGACTAAACTGTTGTCTACAACCACCCAGTTATAACTTGGACCTATAAAAACTTGAAAATCACATTTTTAATAGATGCTTCCACGTGAAATATTCAATCTGCAGGCCGTACAGAACAAAAAGGTCCCACAATAAAAAATGTATGGGAATGGTTTAAGGTGTGTATTTATATGTATATAAATACACACCTTAAGCAATCCCACACATATGTATATTCCCACATATATACTATAGTATATATACATATACTATAGTTTGTAT
>NW_025343353.1:0-3552 GCF_016433145.1 Gracilinanus agilis
CTTTCTTTCTTTCTTTCTTTCTTTCTTTCTTTCTTTCTTTCCTCTCAGTACACTGAGTCACATAGTGGCCCCCCATTCCTATTTTCTTTAGAGAGAAAAGAATTGAATTCACAAACTTGGCAAAGTTCTAGAACATATCATAGAAGATAGATGTCATTTTATTTTTTTATTGTTTTTTAGATAAATAATTTTAAAAGCACTTTCTATGTGTGAGGTGCTGGGGCAAGCATTGGAAATACAAAGACAAGCAAATCAGAAGCTACTATTCTAATGGGGGAAAGACAATATGTAATAGGGATAGGCACTGAGAGTGTGACATGAACACATCAGCATAGTGTGAAACCATCTAGGAAATGAAGTAGAGGTTTGGGCATCATCAAAATAGGGCAAAAACTATTGTATCAGAACTCAGGTAATCAGTGGAGAATGAGGAAGATGCTCAAAGGGACTAAACATCTGTAAGATAAAAGGAGGTGGTGATCCCCAAAGGTTAACATGGTTTCATCAAGAACAAAGATGACATAATTTCCTTTTTTGATCAGGGAATACTGCCTATATAGTTTACATATATTTTGACAAAGCATTTGACAAAGTGTTTTAGGCTGACCTTATGAATACTATGGTGTGAGGAGGGTAAGGCAATCATGGACTTATGTGGATTTGGAGATGGTCAAACAATCGTATCCCAAAGAATAATCAATAGTCATTTTATAATAACTTTGAAAGAGGTGTTTAGTGGACTACTGGGAAGATCTGTTGTCCTTATTGTTTTTACTAGTGACTTGGAGGAAGGCACAAACAGCCTGCTCATAAAATGTTAAGATCAAACAAAGCAGGAACATTTAGCAAATCTGTAGGAAGGCAGTATTAGAATTAAAAACAGATCTTGACAGGTAACATTGAGTTGAATCACACAAACTTAATTGGAATAGGCTGAAGTCGTATAGTTGGGCTCATGAAATCATTTTTATAACTACATTTCAAGCAGCAATTTAGGTCAAATTATTGATTCTCTTTACCATTTTTCTTTTCTAGCTGCCACTTCCTTTAACATTATATTTCATAACTCTTGTTTCATTTTTTCCCAGCATTCCTGCAGTTCTTATGGTTAGGACTTCCCTTTCTCTGAGGCTCCACTTGGATTGGTTGTCAAGTTGTTTTCTTCTACTGAGCTCATTTCTTGGACATCTTTGTCTATATTTCTTTTTATTTTTAAAAACCATTACCTTTTATTTTAGAATCAATACTAAATATTGATTCCAAGGCAGAAGAGTGGTAAGAGTTAGGCAGTGGAGGTTGTGACTTGCCCAGGGTCACACAGCTAGGAAGATCTGAAGCTAGAATGATTATATTTCTTCACTGTGTTTGGCCTCCTCTTCTCTTTACTCATATCTTCATCCTCAGTTTCTGAATTGGGACTTTGTGCTTTGGTTAGACTCTGTTTCTTCTCATACTCTTAAAAAATCTTTTACTTTTCTTAGACTCAATATTATGTGTTGGTTCTAAGGCAGAAGAGTGGTAACATTAAGTGATGTGCCCAGGGTCACACAGCTAGGAAGTATCTGAACCCAGACTTGAACCCAGGATCTCCTGTTTCTGGGCTTGGTTCTCTATCAACAAAACCACCTAGCTATCTCCCCCTCTTCCCCTTGAAACTCTTGAGTAGTGTGGGCAGACCCTGCTTGGTTGTAGATGTATTTGCTAACACCAGGTCTTGCTTTTGTAAGAATTCCTGGGTTTTGGCTCAGGCTCTTAGTGGTCAGATTTAGGTTCTGGCTTCAATCCATTTGTTTTCTCCTTCTCCTTACAGAGTTCTGAACCAAAAGTTGGTTCCATCAATTGCTGTGTCTCTGCTGTGTCTGGGCCTGTGTTTGTGGGTGTGGGTGTGGTTTCCCATTTGTATTTGTTATCCCTTTTCACTCATTCTTTCTTCCTTCATTCCCTTCACCCTCTGTAAACCCCAGTGAACAAATTTATCTTTTCAGTTTCCATCAGATATTGTTGACTGTATTTATACAAAGTACTCAATAAGATAACTATTAACTTATTTTCCTGTTGTGGTTTGGGTGTAGGTGACCTGGATGATTCTCTGGACTTTTCTCTGGCTATAGATTACCCTAACATGACTGGGTTGTATTGGGTGCTGGCTGCCTGAATGCATGCCAAGAACCACATGGGAGCTGTCCGCTGAGATAGCAGTGGGCTGGCCCTATACTAATTGGCATCCCAAGGAGTTGGGGGTTTGGGATAAGTGCTGCTCTGGTCTAGTGTCCTTCTGGGCTGGGGCATAGATTGCCCAGGTAGACCCTACACTGGGTTCTGGGTGAAGGCAAGGGCTGGTCTGGCCCTGTCTTTTGGTCTAGATCTATGCTGATTGTATGCTGTTTTCCATCTACACTCTCTTGTCTGTTCTGCACCTTTCTCAGGATTCTAGAAATCTTTACTCTAGTCCTATATTTGATGGAGGAGCCTTTCCCTGTTTTGCTTTATTTTTCTTCATTATTATTCCTTCTGTTGCCTTTTTGGAATACTTGTGGAACGTTTTATGGAAGATACAGGCTCCTCTAGGTCCTCACATAATTTCTGATAGTTCATCTTAAAAACAAAACAAAACAAAACAAGCAACCTGCCATTCAAGTGGACAAGTTCCTTTTGCATCAGCAATATGAAAAGGGATCTGAGAAAACTTTCAGAGGATAGATGGCAATTACAGTGGCATTAATATGTAGAAATGAGATGTCAGTCCCATTGTACTCTTTTCTAGTCAGGCCAGGGATAGCTAGCATTTTTAGAGTCCTCAAATGTTTGCAAAGTTATTTACAAACATTATCTCACAGCAACCTTGGGAAGAAGAGATGATTATTACTATTCCTTTTACAGATGAAGAAACTGTGGCAGACAGAGGTTAAGCCACTTGTCCATCATCACATGATTGGAAATGATCTGAGGTCTGATTTGAACTCAGCTCCTCCTGACCCCAGGTCCAGCCCCCTATCCATCTAGTTGCCTTGATATGGAATATCATGCCCATTTCAAGGTGTTATTACTTAGAAAGGACATTGAGAAGCTGGAGATTGTCCTGAGGAGGGCAGCCAGGAAGGTCTGAATTGCCTGGAGTTGATGCTACATGGGGATATGGTGAGTGATCTGTGGGATGTTTAATCCAAAGAAGAAAAGAAAGACTCAAAGGAGAGAGGATGAGACATTTATGTTCGAGTATCTGACAAACTTCCATGGAGAAGGGATCATATTTGTTCCTCTTGATACCAAAGGACAGAACTCGAAACAAAAGGTCAAAATGAAAAAAGGTAAATTTCATCTTGACATCAGGAGGAAAATTAAAACTCAAACTTCCTAAGAAATATATATATATGTATATATATATACACACGTACATACACATATATATACACACAATTATACGTATAATTATAATATAATTCTCTATATACAATTATATGTAATTATATACATATAATTATACATATACAATTACATATATACATTTATATTATATACGATATATATTTTCTTTTATATTTTACATATATT
>NW_025343354.1:0-4252 GCF_016433145.1 Gracilinanus agilis
GAGGAGGGGTGGGGAGGGGAGGGGAGGGGAAGAGAGGAGAGGAGACGAGAGAAAGGTCTTAGGGGAAAAGAGATTTATTTTATAAATTATAAAGGGGGCTCAAAGTTAATTCACAAATTAATGAGAGGGTAGGAATTGAATTTTTTCATATTATAAGAAATATGAGAATATTCCCTGGTCACATAAGAATTAAAGTTATCATGGTATAATGTTATAATGGTGTTGGACTTGGAATCAGGCCAACTTTGATTCAGATCCTCTTCTGACATATCCTAATAGAATGATCATGCATAGATAATTTTAACTCTCTAAGCCTCAGTTTCCTAATTTGCAAAATGAGTGGGTAGGATGTGATGGCAGATATATAAAAGGGAAAAATTTTTAAACCAACAAACAAAGAAAGAAATGAAAGGGAGCAAGGAAGGAAGGAAGGAAGGAAGGAAGGAAGAAAGGAAGGGAGGGAGGGAGGGAGGGAGGGAGGAAGGAAGGTAAAGAAAACTAGAACCTAAGTGTAAGAACAAGTATATCAATGGGATAGGGATAGGCTAACTAGAGTTATCCTAGGTGAGGAAACTTCCAATAATTCAGTTCAGCATGTTCTATATAATTTAGTCTTAGAGTCACTGAGAAAACTGAGAAGTTTAAGTAACTTGCCTAAGACTGAATAGCCAATATGTGTCAGAGGCAAAACTTGAATAATATAAAATTATTTTGAATGAATTGGAAAAGTATAAAGTAAGACATGGAAGAATAAAACATAGGGAGACTACTTAATCAGTATTTTGTGAATAATAAAACTCAGTGAACCTTCAAGTACAATGATAGGAGAACATGGTCTGAAAATTTATTTCTAAACCACCCTTTGAGGAAAAAGATAATTTAAAAACTGGAAGATTTTTATGAAACCAGTTGTGCAAATAGAAAAACTGAAAGGTGAAGCTGATTATAGACTTTTAACATCACAAAAAACATTAAAGGCTCTTATCAGGAATCTTAGGATTTCTAGGGAAGAATTTAAAGATTGGTACTAGTCATAATAGAGATTTATTTGAAGCCTTACAGACATTTGAACTAGACAAAATGTGTAAATTAATGGAAAATATAACAGGACCTGATTTTGACTTTTTGGGTCTCTGAGGGCAAAAAACCATGGATTCCTATATCAAGAATGTTTGTAACAGGTTTAGTAGCACTATGTTACAAGGCTAAAAGCTGAAATGATGAATGCTAAATTCAGTAATGATATCCAGGACAAAGATGAATCATCAACCAAATTTGTAATGTGAATGGAAATCTGACTAAATATTAGTAGACAAAGGAGCTAATACAGACAACTTGAGAAACACAGAAAGATCCAAGTAGGCAGAGAATACAAAGAGAGTAGGGTCTAAAGGAACATATAGCAAATGATGTATCAGAGACTTGCACACACTTACTAGAAAAAGTAAAAGTATTTGAGAAATAAACACTAAAAGTTTCGATTTTATTTTAGGTAACTATTAATAACTAATATTTTAGGTAACTACAAAAATCTCATATATACAGCTAAAGATAATCTTTAACCATCAACAACATTTATTAATTTTTCCTCAATTCTGGAACTAGAGTCCCACAATTTACCTCTCTCACAATGTCAAAGTCTCTCAAAAAATTTTTTTAAATACCTTCTCCACAATATGTGATAAATTCAGTTTTACCAGAAATTTTTTTCCTGGAGTCTTTCTCAGTGAGGACAATTGATTCATTGAGTCTCTCACACATGACATTCTCTTACTGTTTTTCTCAGTGACTTATTCTCTGCCCAACCACAATAGTTAAATCTCTCCAGATGGCAGTTAAAATGCCATTCCCCCAAAGTTTCTTCTTAAAGAAGTAGTAATCGTATCCAGTCTCTGTGGAAGGGATCACTAAAACTGGGATTAGATCTAAAAATACCTAGAGGCAGGCCTCCAATCCATAGAGTATCTCCTCTATGAAAGATCTCTGGGGGAACATGGACAAGAATCACCCAGTATGAGAAGGCATGAATGAGTAGTGATCTTCACTTGTGAAAAGAATATCAATGAGATTACAGGTAAAACTGCAATATATACATATAATATATACAATGCATATACAGAGTAAATATATAGTGTACATATATGTATACATATATAATACACTAGGATGCATTATATAAAATATAATGTATAATATATAATGCGTATTTGTATATTTGTGCTTGTGTTTTAAGTTAAAATTTATTTGAACATTAAAATACCCAGTTAATTCTCTCTCTCTCCCCTTCCCCACTCCACTCCCCCACATTGGAGAAGGCATCATATGCTTACTTATTTCTCTTTATCAGGTCCTTATTTGGAGGTGGGCCTACACATACACATTCTGCAAATAATATTTCTGTTGCTGTGTATAATGTTCTCTTGGTTCTACTCATTTCACTCTTCATAACTGCATGCAGTTTCCAAAAAAAGAACAGACATTGCACTATATATTGATAAAAGCAATCTCGCAGGATAATGTTTTTAGAAACATCATATAGGCCTGTGAAAATCTTTAACTTATAAGTCTCTATAACAAAAAAAGAATTTTTGTGGAATTGCATTGAGAACAAAGTGGTAAAGATAAATGCAACTAATAAGTTAGTAAATTGCTCTTCTGTGAGCTCTTTTTTGTCTTCAACCACAACTTATCCAAGAACCTGAATTCGCATGATTTAAATTAGCTGAAAGAAAAACTAGTACTCATATTAAAGGGGCCCCCAATCCACCACTCCAGCATTAAAAAAAATCTAGGATTATTATGAATGTTGTAAATGGGGCCAAAATAGGAAGATTAATTTAGTACATGTATTCTTTGTTATTAAAGTTTTAATTAAAGCTTGAATTTTTTTCTTATTTTAAAAACAGTACTCACTAAATTAGTAATTGAATAAATATTCAGTGTGTGCCTATTCTTGAGGACTATAAAGACCAGTATAGCTACTTCACTTTAATACTTGTTAATGTCAATTTCTATGATCATGTCTCTATCTTAGATGCATGCAATACATTTGGTTTTGGTTTTGTGTACTGTATCTTTTCCTAAGGTTTCACATATAAAACTACACCTAGTCCATTAGAAAGAGATTCAAATGAACTAGTAGACTTTGTTTTCCAATTTAATGTACCATTAAATTAAACAAAAAAATAACAGTTTAATGACAATACTTTTTGATGTTATGATATATTTTCACAATGTATATGTTATTACTCACTGAAACAAAAAAAGACTCGTTTTCAAATTGGTGAGCAAACCTTTGCCAAATAAAAATGGAATTAAAAAATAGAGAGAAAAAGATTTTGCTTTAATTATTTAGGAAATCATGACCATGTGATATGGCTGTGGCTGTATCTTGATGACTTGAATATACACATGTCTCTATACCAACTCTCATTTTTCTCTCTAGGTTCAAAGAAGCAAGATTAAAGTTCCTCCTGTTCTAAAGTTAAGCTTTCTTATTTCCAGAGGAGCTAGCCTATTTATAATACTAGTTCTCTTTTTTTCTCAGTATCTCCAACTTTGCTACTAAGCTCTCCTGTTAAATATCTGAAATCTCTGTGATATTTGTCTTCTCATCCATGTGGGTACTCCCTTTAATGTTGCAAAACAGAACCCATTCATGCCTGCTCTTCCCATGTAACTTTTCCATGTATTAACAAAAATCATATATGAAAAAGGCCCATGATGCAGGGCAAGAAGGTATTATAGGTTTCCTAACATTGCATAGATACCAGTGAAACATAAATTCCATAAAGAAGTTCTCCTCATATGACCAAATTGTCTTCTTTCCTTGTCATACAGTTTTCTATGTCACCTTTACTTTTCCTACTCTTGTTCACTATAACACTAATGTGTTGCAGTCTGCTTAAGCCTCCTCATTGTCCCTTGCATGAATGCAACATTAATTCTTCAGAGACATTAGTACACCATGATTTCCAGTCATAGAGCATCACCAAAACAATATTGATGTTAAAAAGATGGACCTTTCTTCAGGGAGAAACTTTGTCATTAAAAGAACTATAGAATTTTGCATCCCTCCTCTTGTTAAAATCTGAGCCCAGTCATTGTACCTGCAAAGTTTATCTGCCCATGATTATTCTTTCTCTCTTTCTGCCTCTTTCTCTTTCTCTTTCTCTCTCCTTCTCTCTCTTTCTCTCACTCTCTCTTTCTCTCTCTCTCTCCTTTCCTCCCTCCTTCCCTCCCTCTCTCTCCC
>NW_025343355.1:0-5397 GCF_016433145.1 Gracilinanus agilis
CCCCTGCCCCTCCTTTTCCAGGCCTGGTCGCACTTTCACTCCCAGCGAGGGGGCGGGGAGGGCGGTAATTAGCAGCCTACACTTCGCTTCGCCATCGCCACTTTCCCGCTCTCCCTCAACCTACGCCTTGAGGCTTCCTTCCATCCCGGCCTATCACGCGACCAAGAGCGCGCCATCCCTTGGTTACCTAGCTTTCCACTCCCAGCCTTCCTTCTTCCCCGAACTCAGTGCCCGGCCCACCTACTGCTGCCGCCTAGTCCGCGGGGGGGGGCGGCTTCAACAGAAATATGGCTGCAGCCGCGAGCACCCCCAACTCGGCAATGGCTGCTCAGTTCCCCCACTTGCCCCGGCCTCCTCCTCCTCCAAGTCCCTCGGCTCCAGTATATTCCCTGGATGTGGCGGCCACTTACAAATGGTCGCCGTGGCCACTCGCGGCCTCCTCAAAGTCTTCGGTCCTCGCCCCTTACCGGTCCAAAGGCTGCTCTCCCTCCTCGCGCTCCAGCCCTCGAATCCCTCCACCTCGGCACACTGGCTGAGAACACGCCTCCGTGCCTCCGCCCTGCGAGCCAGCGGTGCCCTCCCCTTTTTCCCACTCGGACACCGTCCGCGCCTACCTTATCGTTACTCCCTGATCCTAACTTGTTACTCTCGTCCTGCAAAGCTCCAGCTCTGAAACCCTCCCACCAACTGTGGCCTCTGCTGCTATTCACGTGCTACTGATAAAAACTCGAGCAAAGCACAGGCCCAGGCAGCTCGGGCCGCAACAAATTCGTTACTTAATGTCAGCTGGCAATCCCTTTGCACATACTTCAGGGCTTCGCTCTCCCACTCTGCACAGTGGTTGTTGCAAACCTTTCCAACCCCCCCCCCACCAACTTTTCAAGGCTCCCCCTCCCTCCTGCCTCATATTTCACTGAAAAAAAAAATGGGCCTGTGGTCAAGAGCTCCTCTGCATTTCACATTACTCACGTGTCTCCCCCACCCCCCCCATCTCAGAGAAAGAGGGGGCCAAAGTAAACCCCTCTACAAGCACAAGGACTCCCATTCCCACCTACCTTCCCTCCAGCACTGTCCCCTCCATCGGCCCCCTCTCACTTGTCTGCTGGCTGCCTTTCCCTCCTCTAGACCAATGTGCCCACGTCTCCCCGATCCTCAAAAAAAGACCAAAAAAAACCCTCATTTGCTTTTTCCAGCTCCATTAGCTAGTGCCCGATATCTCTCCTCTTTTTTCCGACTAAACTCTGAGAAAGCTCAATACTCGCTATGAGGTAGCAGAGTGGTAAGGGCTGGGCAACTGAGGTTGTGACTTGCCCAGGGTCACACAGCTAGGCCCTATCTGAGAGGCCACGCTCGAACCCAGATCCTCCTGGCTCGAGATCCACTGAACCCCCCAGCTGCCCCCTCCTCTCTCTTTTGAACAATGTACAGTCTACAGTCTGGCACCCGAAGTCATCTTTGAACCCAAACTGCTCTTTCCGAAGTTCTCAAAGAGCTCTTAATAGCCAGATTTAATGGTCGTTTCTCAACCCTTTCCTTTTTGACCCCTCACACTTCTTTCACTCTGTTCATTGCCCTCTTCACCTAGACCTCAGCTCTAGACCTGTCTGCTTCTGCCCCATCTGTCCCACTGCTCCTCTTCTGTCTCCTCCTTTGCTCTTGCTAAATGTGAGCATACCACCCTCTTCACCATTTCTCTTGGGGATCCCATCCGCTCTCAAGGATGATGTTCGATGAACAATTCTCTGCAGATGATTCGCAAAATCTTTCTTTACTCAGCCCTAAGCTCTCAGCTCACCTCCAGTCTGGCATATGGCCCTGATACCATCCAATTCAAAATGACCTCCAAACTGAGGCCATTCACTGGCTCTCCCTCCAAACTGTCTCCTCTATCAAGAGCCCTCCTAAGAAGGCAAGCTCACAACCAAGGTGTGCTCCTGACCTCATCTCTCTTCCATCCCCCACATTTGACTTTTTGCCAAGTCTTGTTGATTTGACTTTGGGGTCATCTTTCCTAGGACCTCACTTCTCTACAGGGGATGTTTCCTCCACCCTGGTGAAGGCCCTCATCGCTGCCTCAGTGCACCTTCCATCCAGCCTCCAAAGAGACCTTGCTGAAGTGCAAATCTGACCCTCAATTCAATAAACTCCACTCTTTGGTTTCCCCGTTATGTCCAGCGTCCTTCATAAATCAGCCCTTTGCTACCAGTCTAGTCTCCATACACTTTGCTCTCCTTCAGGCACTCTGTCACTCAAATATACTATCACACTACTTACTGATTCAGTGCATTTTCAGGGGGGATGCCTAAAATGCTCTCCCCTTCTCACTGTGCTTGCTACACGTTTAAGCTAACATCTCACATTGTGTCCAACCTCCTTCCCAGCTGCCCTTGATGTCAGTGCCTTTCCTCTGAGATGATTAGAATATGAACTCCCTGAGGTGAGGGGCTGCTTCCGCTTTCTTTCCATCCCCAAGCAAATAATAATAATAATAATAATAATAATAATAATAATAATAATAATAATGATAATAATAGACTGATTTCCCAAGATTGCCATGGAACTGAAGCAAAGAAATGAGATGGCTAAGGGATCTGCACAGGCTGGTCAATCTTGTCCTGTTTGGAAGGGGACAATGAAAGTGAACACTGAGGAGTTTATCCCCTTAACTACATACAGCACTTTGGTGCGATGGAAAGAGCACTACAGTTAGCAAAGAGCTGTGGCTGAGCCACGCTGGGGGTGTCAAGGCTGGGGGGAGATCCGCAAGTTCTTGGCTTCTCTGAACTGCAGTTCTCTCTTCTTCAAAAAGAAGACAATAAATTGTCAAGGAAAGTCCTTCGTAAACTTAAGATGGTATAGAAATGAGAGTTACTAATATTATTGCCCCTAAAAAAGATCCCCATTGAGAAGTGAAAGGAAAGGAGGGCACTTTGCAAACAGCAAGGTAATTTGTTAAAGAAGCTGCAATTTTAAGAGAAAAATCATCCACTGCATTCACTATGAGGGACATTTGCATTTGTTAAGTGATCTAAGGCATGAAAAAAGCCAACATTTCAAGGAAAAGACCTTTTCCCAAGGACTGCATTTTATGTATTTTTAATTGCATTTTAAATATTAGCCAAATGAGTGATTTGAACCAAAGATAAGCTTTGTAGGACCCTTGTAACTAAATTTACCAGGCTAAACACATTCACAGCTATTAAGATGAAATGTGTATACACACAAATACACATATTTCTCTATGCAGGTGACAGATGACCTTCATTATCATTCTAGATGATTAACATGCTTAAATAAATGAACAAACTCGTCAGTAGCACAGCCATTCACTTTGGCTAACAGCTGTAGCACTGCCTCCTCTGGGTACTGAACTGGAAGGCCTGCCCTCCCTTCCCTCCCCCCCAGCTCCTTTTACCTCATCTGTAGGAGTCCACAATCCAAGACCCAGGCTGCCATGTACTTATGTCCAGATGCCACCATTCCCAGATCCACTTCTTCACCGGCCACCTGAATCTCTGAAATAGGCTGTTGGCACCTCAAGTTCAATAGGAATGAACTTGGAGTCAACAGCTTTCTTATCCTCTCTTGCTAGATGAGGAAGTCAACCTCTCCAGAAACATCAATTAAGGCAGGAGAGAAATTTCACCAGTCTCATAATACAATAAATGAATTATGATTTTCATTCAACCAGAAGTTAATTTTTGATTGCTTACTATATAGGCCCCGTGGTGTCACAGATACCAAAAGAAGATTTCAAATCCAGTGAGGGGATAATCAGTACTAAAAATTCTGCAGAGAGGTCAAAGGCTTAACAATAACCTGAAAAATGTAAGCTATGGATGAGAAAGGAACATGGGATTTGAAAATGAGGAGACCACCAGTGAGCTTGGAGGGAAGTGTTCTTGGTGATGTGGTGGAGGAAAGAGTCTGATGACAGAGAGTAAGTGAGCATCCTAAGTGCTCTTTTTCAGGCATGGGGTCATCATCCATATTCTTTACCTGAACTCTGGTTGTTCCCCAAGTCTTTGTCCTGGATACTCTTATTTTTCTCTATTTACACCATCTCTTTCAGTATTACCAACAGCAATTATTACCGCCTCCAAGTCTATGGTTCCCAGATCTAGATATCCAGACCCATTCCTTCCTGAGCCCTACTAACGCAGCATCAGCACTGCCTTTTGGATATCTGAAATTCTATGTCCCATAGGCACTTCAAACTCAATGTCCAAAAAACAGAAAGTCAGGAACTATGCCTTGTCCTTGTAACCCCCACCCCTGCTCAAACCTATCCCTCCCTCCTCTAAATTTCTTTGAGGACACTATGCACTTTCTGGTTACTAAGGGTTGCATCATCAGAATCTCACCCTTGACCTTTAGCTCTCTCTAACCCCTCTCCCAATGGCTAATCCATTTCCCAGTCTTGTCAACTCTTCTTCTAAAACACATCTCCCATTTGTCTCTTTTTACTCCACTCAAAAAGCCACCAGCCTTAATAAATTCTCCTCACTGCTTCTCCCCAAGACTATTAAAAAGCCTCCTAATTGAGCTCCCAGTCTCTGCTCTCTACATTTCTACTTTGTTGCCAAAATAATACCCCTAAAGCACAAATCTAATCTGCATGATTCTCCTGTTTAAGAACAACATGACCAACAGGGAAATAAATATCATATGATAATATATGTACAATCCATATCGTATTACCTACCTTCTTGAAGAGGAGAGAGGAGTGTGAGGTAGGGGAAAAAAAAGAAGAAAATTTAAATTAAAAAGAAAAAAAAAGAAAAAAAAACCTATGACTTCCCTGTTCAAAGACCTTTCATGGTCCCCTTGCCTATAGATCAAACACAAAATCTCAAGACTGGTATTGAAACCCTTGCTCCAGCCTACCTTCTCAGAATTATTTCATCTGAGTTCTCCTTATAAACTCTACATTCCAGTCAAACTGGCCTACTTATGATTCCCCAAACTAGGTTTTCGATGTCCTATCTCCATGACTGCACAGGAGATGGGCAATAGATATTGAAATTGTAAATGGATGTTTTGAGAGCAAGAAGTGAAAGGCACTGAGTGTGTATACACAATGTTTCTAGTTTGAAAGTAAGAGAAGAGGGAAAGGATAGTAATGGCTTCATGGGATTACAGACTTGAAAGAAGGGGTTTTGTCTCTCTGTGTTTTGGGGTTTTATTTTAAGGATTGGGGGAGTCTAAACATGTTTACACAGAAAGGGGAAGAATTCTCCACTTGTTACTTGAGATTTCAACTTGGCTTAATCATAGCAAATAGCTTAGGTAGGAGGTAGGTCACAATCCTTCCCTTTACCTTCTACTTTCTGGAATGGACCTCAACAAACTCATACACTCTCTCTCTCTCTCTCTCTCTCTCTCTCTCTCTCTCTC
>NW_025343356.1:0-4006 GCF_016433145.1 Gracilinanus agilis
TCTATGTCCATTAGGGAGATTGGTCTATAGTTTTCTTTCTCTGTTTTGGGTCTACCTGTCTTTGGAATCAGTACTATATTTGTATCATAAAAGGAATTTGGTAGGACTCCTTCTTTGCTTATTATATCAAATAATTTGTGTAGTATTGGTATTAGTTGTTCCGTGAATGCCTGATAGAATTCAGTTGTGAATCCATCAGGCCCTGGTGATTTTTTCTTAGGGAGTTCTTTGATGGCTTGTTCAATTTCTTTTTCTGATATGGCATTATTTAGGTATTCTATTTCTTCTGCTGTTAATCTAGGCAATTTATATTTTTGTAAATATTCATCCATATCTCCTAGATTGCTATAGTTATTGCAAAATAATTGGTGGAAATGGTTTTTAAAGATTGCCTTAATTTACCTTTCATTAGCGGTGAGGTCACCCTTTTAATCTTTAATACTGTCAATTTGGTTTTCTTCTTTCCTTTTTTTATTAGATTGACCAGTACTTTGTTTATTTTATCTGTTTTTTTTCAGAATAACAGCTTCTAGTCTTATTTATTAATTCAATAGTTCTTTTACTTTCAATTTTATTCATTTCTCCCTTGGTTTTTAGTATTTCAAATTTAGTTTCCATCTGGGCATTTTTAATTTGCTCACTTTCTAGTTTTTTAAGTTTCATGCCCAATTCACTAGTCTCTGCCCTCCCTAATGTGTTAATATATGCACTCAAGGATATAAATTTCCCCCTGAGTACTGCCTTGGCTGCATCCCACAGAGTTTGGTAGGATGTCTCATCATTGTCCTTCTCTTCAATGAAATTGTTGGTTGTTTCTATGATTTCTTCTTTGACTAGCAGGTGTTGGAGAATCATATTTTTTAATGTCCAATTAGTTTTTGATTTCCTTGTCCAGGTGCCCTCACTAATTATTATTTTCGTTGCTTTATGATATGAGAAAGTTACATTTATTATTTCTGCTCTTTTGAATTTTTTTGCAATGTTTCTATGCCCTATTACATGGTCAATCTTTGTGTATGTACCATGTGCAGCTGAAAAGAAGGTGTATTCTTTTTTTCCCTATTTTTTTCTCAACATATCTATGAAATCTATTTTTTCTAGGGCTTCATTCACCTCTCTAACTCCTTTCTTATTTATTTTTGGTTTGGTTTATCTAGGTATGAAAGAGGAATATTTATATCTCCCACTAGTACGGTTTTACTTTCTATTTCTTTCTCGAGCTCTACCAGTTTCTCCTTTACAAATTTGGATGCTGTGCCATTTGGTACATACATATTGAGCAATGTTATTTCCTCATTGTCTATACTGCCTTTTATCAGGATGTAATTACCTTACCTATCTTTTTAATCATATTTATTTTTACTTTGGCTTAATCAGAAATCATGATTGATACTCTTGCCTTTTTTTTCTCATTTGAAGCCCAAAAGATTTTGCTGAAGCCCTTTATTTTAAACTTGTGTATGACCACCCACCTCATATGTGTTTCTTGTAGACAACATATGGTAGGATTTTGGTTTCTAATCCACTCTGCTATTTTCTTCTGTTTAATGGGTTAGTTCATCCCATTCACATTCAGAGTTATAATTATCCGTTGTACATTCACTGACATTTTTGTATCCTCCCCTATTTATATCCCTTCTTCTTACACCAGTTCCTTTTAAACCAGTGGTTTGCTTTAAGCCAGTAACCCTTGTCCCCTCCATTGATTTACTTCCCTTTTTATCCCCTCCCTTATTATTCCCGTCTTTTTATTTTTAAGGCCTAATGAATTCCCTCACCCTTCTTTTCCCCTTCCTTTTTTGACCTCCCACTCCGCTGCTCCCCTTGGTTTATCCTTTGTGACTTTCTCAGTAGGGTTAGATAGAGTTTTTTTATCCCAATGGATATAGCTACTCTTCCCTCTCAGGGTTAATTACACTGAGAGTAAAGTTAAAATATTACCTCTTAATGCTCTCTTCCTCTCCTTCTTCTAATAATATTCATCCCTTCCCCTTCCCATGCCCTCTTTGTGTGTAATAGAATATCCTATTTTTCTTATTCCTTCAAGATTCTCTTGGTATCCTCCACTATTTACCCCCCTATTTCCCTCCCACCCATATCATCTTAGACCATTTAGTATTCCAACCTCTCCCTATGAATAATTCTTCTAATTATTATAATAGTGAATGCTATAATGGTGAACAGAGTTCACTACAGAGAATTATACATCACATTTCTCCTCATAGGAATACAAATAATTAGATCTTATTGAAGCCCTTAAAGAGGCAAATTTAAAAAAATATGAGTTTTCTTACTTTCCCTTCTCTTTCTTATTTACCTTTTCATGTTTCTCTTGATTTTTGTGGTTGGATATCGAACTCTCCATTTGGTCCTGGTCTTTTCTGTGCAAATGCTTGGAAATTTTCTATCTTGTTGAATGCCCAAACTTTCCCCTGGGAGAATATAGTCAGTTTTGATGGGTACGTGATCCTTGGTTGTAAACCCAGTTCTCTTGCCTTTCTGAATATTGTATTCCAAGCCTTGAGGTCTTTTAGTGTGGAGGCTGTCAGATCCTGATTGATGCTCCTTGATATCTGAATTGTCTATTTCTGGCTTCTTGTAAAATTTTTTCTTTTACTTGGAAGCTCTTGAATTTTGCTATTATATTCCTGGAGGTTGGCTTTTTGTGGGTCTAGTGTAGAGGGTGATCTATGGATACTTTCAATGTCTATATTGCCCTCTTGTTGTAGAACTTCAGGGAAATTTTGCTGAATATTTTCTTTTAGTATGGAGTCCAAATTTCTATTAATTTCTGCTTTTTCAGGAACACCAATGATTTTCAGATTGTCTCTTGTAGACCTGTTTTCTTGATCTGTCAGTTTCTCATTGAGATATTTCACGTTTCCTTCTATTTTATCAGTCTTTTGACTTTGTTTTATTTGCTCTTGCTGTCTTTATAGATCATTGGCTTCTACTTGCCCAGTTCTTGTCTTTAGAGACTGGTTTTCTGCTATAAGCTTTTGATTTTCCTTTTCAGTTTGGTCTGACCTGTTTCCAGCTGTTTGATTTTGGTCTCCAATTTGCTTATTAATTCTTTTCATTTGGGGTCATCTTTTTCTAATTGCCCAATTCTAGCCTTTAGAGATTGGTTTTCAGCTACAAACCTTTGGTGTTCCTTTTCAATCTGGTCATTTCTGGTCTTTGATTTACTTGCCTCACTGTCCAATTGTGAAATTCTGCCTTTTAAACTGTTATTTTCTTGCCAGATCTCTTCCATCTTTCTCATAATCTCAGATTTGAACTCTTCAAAACCTTGTGACCCATTTTCTTTGTTTTGTGAAGGTTTGGATGGTTTGTTCTCCTCTGCTGTTTCCTCTGTTGTCTGGATTTTTTCTGTGTAAAAGTTGTCAAGTGTTAAAGGTTTTTTCTTCTTCATCTTTCTCTTCTGGTTTTCCTGATGATTCTGGCTTGCCATTGTAAGCTGAGTTCCCTCTCAGCTTTATTCTCGTACCCAGGATCTTTGTGTGCTCTTTAGACTCCTGAGATCTCAAGTCTAGTTGTTCTGGGACAAGCCTCCTGGTGGTCTCCTTGCTCATTCTTCTGCCTGAAGCTCCTTTAACAGTCTCAGGGAGCTGCTTCCACAGTCAAGCACCTCTCTGCACTGGGTCCCCACTCAAGGTCTGCCCCTTCGTCCGTGCCTTAGTCATGCTTTTGTCCGTGCCTTAGTCCTTGCCTTAGCCCATGCCTTTGTCAACCCCTTCACCTACGCCTCGGCTCAGGGTCTGTGTTCAGAGTCAGTGAGTCTTTAGCCTCTTGGGGGATCTTAAGTCTTGCTGCTCTCAGGAACAAGCCCTAGTGAGCTGCCAATGACTTAATGGGTGCCCCAAACTTGCTCTGACTCTTGTAAGCTGACTTTGGTGTTGTAGGTGGTATGGGTTGGGGGAAGGGGTTGCTCCGCTCATGTTTTCGTGAGAGCTGTTTCACCCCTTCATAGCATGGAAATGTCCCAATTCCATGTACCTTCAAT
>NW_025343357.1:0-2693 GCF_016433145.1 Gracilinanus agilis
ACCATCCATAAGCCTTCCACTGTGAGTAAGGTCCAGCAAAAATTCTATTTGGAATCAAAAGACAACCTTCCACCAGGAGTCAAGTGACAAACCTTTTCTCAGAGCTTTGGGATAGAAGACACTTCCTTCAGTTGGGGCCTAGAATATTTCAATTGGAGTCCTAATCAGCTAGCATTCTCACTGGAGATGAGACATATGCTCCACTTAAAGTCAAGAAACCAGGATTCTACTGGCATTCAGAATCAGGAAATGCCCCACTTCTGAGTCAAGATCACAAACATTGCCTCTGGAATTTGAGACAAAACTTCTACTGGGAGCCATGACTAATTGACTCTTGGTGCCTGGATGCTCAATTTCTAAACAGAAAAGTAAGTACCTGCGTAATGAAATACTCCATCTTTTACCTGCAGAGGAAAGCATTTCACTTTATTTCTGAAGAACCTTGTTGCCTGAAGATGCAAATATTCCATTTTGTTTCTGTTGAAACAAGCACTTTCATTTGACACTTAGGAATAAGTATTCCCTGGTGTGGAATGAAGAGAAACAAGCCTTTCACTGGAAGTTAGGAACTTGGAAGTGTCAGGAACCATTTCACTTGGAGTCATGTCTTCAATTGGGAGTCAGTCAGGAGATAGGGGCCTTGCACTTGGAGTCAGGGAGTCAGTGTAAGTCATACTTATAGGAGTCAGGAGCAGGAAACATTCCACTTTGAGGGAAGTCTTCAACTGGGAGTCTGGAGCTCAAAACCTTCATCTTGGAATCAAGAGGCCTTCCATTGACTGACTAGTCAGGAACAGGAAATATACCACTTGGTTTAAAGATCACCAAGACTTCCTCTTGGAATCAGAAGACAGACCTTCCTTTCAGAGTCGAGACACTAGCCTTCCACTGTAAATTAAGCATTCCACTGGAATTCCAGAGCAAGAAACCTTCCTCTTCAAGAGTCAAGAGACTTCACTCAAGTCAGTCAGGAACAGGAAACATTCCACTCAAGATCAGCAAGCATTGCCTTGGAGTCAAAAGACACACCTACTTGCCACCAAGAGGAAGAAAACAGTCAACTTGAAGTCAGGAGATAGAAATCTTTGTCTTCAAGTCAAGACAAAATCTTCCACTTGGAATGAGAAATAGGAAATAACTCCACCTGGATATGGGGTAAGCTAGTGTGTGCCTACCTAGAGTTCCAGTCAGTTAGTATCAGCAAGCATTCCCTTGGGGTCTGGATACCGTCTTCTAGTCAAAAGACACACCTATCTTTCACTTGAGTCAGGAGTAGGAAATAATCCACTTGGATTCCAGAAACATAAGCCTTCTTATTGGAGTCAAGACTCAAACCTTCAATACTCAGGAGACATGGGTCTGTTGGCCTATTCTTAGAAAAGCAAGTATTTCTCTTTAGTAGAAACATGCATTCAAGGAATCATGTGTCACTGGAGATCCAACTATTGCCCTCTGCTTGTGGAGAATGGTTGTTTTTCAGGAAATGAAACCTCTCAAATTGAAATAGTTTTAGAAAGAAATTTATTAGATCATTTGGGGGAGAGGCAATGAGAGAGGGGAGAGAGAGGGGGGGGGGATTGCTGCCTCTCCAAGTTTTGGTGATGTTACATTATAGAGTTCAGAGATGGCTGAAAGGTCATTTGCCTAAATGCCCTCACCTAGGCGGCAGGTAGTCTCCAAGAGAAGGGTGGTTTGAGATGTATATTAGCAGGTAAAGTCAATCTATATTGGGGAATCCAAAACCAAACTTGAGGGAACTCAAAACTAGCATCGAGTGGGATCTAAGCATTCCTTACAACTATCAGGGTTCCTTTTGGCCTCTCTGAGGTTAGCTTGACCTACAAATAAACTTTTTGGGTTAGTAAATATTTTAGGCACCAAGGCACTCTTGATGCCTTTAAGGACTAGAGATGTTTTTATCTGATTAGCCCCAAGTGAGCAGTAGGTAGTCTCCTAGAGAGTAGTAGTTTGAGATATCTATGAGCAGGTTGTTGGGCTGCTAGCTGGCCCATGAATGGAGTCAGTAGGACTCCTTTTCCTGAGTTCAAATGTAACCATAGATATAGATGTCTGTGTGACCTGGACAAGTCATTTAATCCTATTTACTTCAATTTCCTCATCTGTGAAATGAGTGTCTTTGCCAAGAAAACCCCCAGTGTGATCACAAGGAGTCAAGCATGACTGAAAACAACTGAATATCCTCAACATTAGGTAAGGTCATCTATAATGGGAAACTTTAAACACAAGCTTTGGGGTAGACCCAAAACAAGACCTGAGGGGGTCCAAAGACCTCTTTTTCTAACATCTAAGCATTCTTTACACAAAACTTGCTTGCCTGTAGCCTCTCTGAAGTCAGCCTGATCAGTAAGCTTTTTGGATCCAACAATGTTTTAAGCTCTATAAAGATAAGTGATAATAATGATTCTTTGGTGCATAGGGAAAAATTATTTCTCTTGGTACCTGGAGAAAACATAAGGATTCTTCCTAGTCCCTTGGGAGGAAGAAGACTCCTTGGTGACTTGGAAGGGGGGAAAAGATTTCTCCTGGTTCCTAAAAGGAAAAAGATTCTTCTTGTGAATATTCTTCCTCATGGTGCCTATAGAAAATAAAATGGATTCCTCTAGATGCCAGGAAGGGAAAAAAGGATTCTTTTTTGGTGCCTAGAGTGGAAAAAAATTCCTCTTGGTTCCTGA
>NW_025343358.1:0-1634 GCF_016433145.1 Gracilinanus agilis
TAAATTCAGAATGGGTGAATGACTTGAATATAAAGAGGGAAACTATAAATAAGTTAAGTGAACACAGAATAGTATACTTGTCAGATCTCTGGGAAAGGAAAGATTTTAAAACCAAGCAAGAGTTAGAGAAAATTACAAAATGTAAATTAAATGGTTTTGATTATATCAAACTAAAAAGCTTTTGTACAAACAAAAACAATGCAGCCAAAATCAGAAGGGAAACAACAAATTGGGAAAAAATCTTTATAACAAAAAACTCTGACAAGGGTCTAATTGCTCAAATATACAAGGAGTTAAAGCAATTGTATAAAAAATCAAGCCATTCCCCAATTGATAAATGGGCAAGAGACATGAATAGGCAATTTTCAGGTAAAGAAATCAAAAGTACCAATAAGCACATGAGAAAGTGTTCCAAATCTCTAATAATTAGAGAAATGCAAATCAAAACAACTCTGAGGTATCACCTCACACCTAGCAGATTGGCTAAAATGAAAGAAGGGGAGAGTAATGAATGTTGGAGGGGATGTGGCAAAATTGGGACATTAATGCATTGCTGGTGGAGCTGTGAACTGATCCAGCCATTCTGGCTGGCAATTTGGAATCATGCTCAAAGGGCTATAAAAGACTGCCTGCCCTTTGATCCAGCCATACCATTGCTGGGTTTGTACCCCAAAGAGATCATAGATAAACAGACTTGTACGAAAATATTTATAGCTGTGCTTTTTGTGGTGGCAACAAATTGGAAAAGGAGGGTATGTCCTTCAATTGGGGGATGGCTGAACAAATTGTGGTATATGCTGGTGATGGAATACTATTGTGCTGAAAGGAATAATAAACTGGAGGAATTCCATGTGAACTGGAAAGACCTCCAGGAACTGATGCAGAGTGAAAGGAGCAGAGCCAGAAGAACATTGTTCACAGAGACCAATACACTGTGGTAAAATAGAATGTACTAGACTTCTGTACTAGTAGCAATGCAATGACCCAGGCCAATTCTGAGGGATTTATGGAAAAGAATGCTACCCACATTCAGAGGAAGAACTGCAAGAGTGGAAACACAGAAGAAAAGCAGCTGCTTGAACACATGGGTTGAGGCAGACATGATTGGGGATTTTGATTTGAAACTACTACACCAATGCAATGATCAACAATTTGGAAATAGGTCTTGCTCAATGACACATGTTAAAACCAGGGGAAATTTGAATAGGCCAGGGGTGGGGGTAGGGCGAGGGGCGAAGGGGAAAGTAGGAGCATGAATCATGTAACCATGTTAACTTTACTAAAAATGTTTTTAAAAAAAGAGTTGCATAGGATGAGCAAACATAAATGGATTGTGATCTCCATTACTGGAAGAGCATTCCATAAAGTAATAAAAATCTCAGATCCTATACATTATGAATGCCTATCAAGCCTTTTTGATTTTAACTCATACCAGCTTGATGTTCTCTGTAAAGTTATTAACATTTTATTTTGTTGCTTGATTCAATTAAAATTTGAGTACCTTTTTTATAAAAGGCCCTTATTATTGTAAGGAATATAAAAATGAATAAGACATGTGTATAATTGGAATTGGGGAGATGCCATTTAAAAGTATATATATATGTGTGTATATATATACACACACACATATATAT
>NW_025343359.1:0-3789 GCF_016433145.1 Gracilinanus agilis
GGTAGCCTCCTTTACCAGACTGCCTGCTTTTATGGTGGTTTCCTGTCCCTGCCACTTTTCATGGGGGTCAATCATAGTTTCCAAATTGTTTGAGTTGTTCACTTTGGATTCACACTTTTCTGAGTATGTGAACTCTTCTTCTTGCCTAGCATTAAGTAAGGTGTGAGTGGTTTTCAAGGTTCTCCCGCCTAGTTCAAGCTTGTGTTGATTCAAAGTTATTGCCAATCAAAGTGTTAACTCCAACTAGGCAAAGAGAACAAAGGATTCCCTTTCCACAAGTGTGATCTCAAAGAGAACCAAGAATTCCCTTTTACAATTGGGAGCTAGGCTGGAGATAAAAGGTCCTGGATTCCAATCTGGCCTCAGACACTTCCTAGCTGGGTGGCCCTGGGCAAGTCACTTCACCCCCATTGCCTAGCCCTTACCATTCTTCTGCCTTAGAACCAGTAATTAGTAGTGATTCTAAGACAGAAGGTAAGGGTTTAAAATAAATAAATAAATGCTTGTGCTTTTTTTACTTGGATGTCAGTGTCTGTTAGCAGTCCTCTGGTGGGGTAGGATGAAGGGGGGTAGGGTATCATCCTTCAGATGAGCTGACTGAGTCCTTGCACTAGAGGACTGCTAAGGCTAGACACCAGTCTATATAGCTAGAAAGGACCTTAAAGATTACCCTTTCACAGGATCCTGATTCTAGAGCTGGAAGGGTCCTTAGAAGTCTCCAAAGTAGCACGACAACCTCATCTTCCAGGTCAGGAAACTGAGGTCCAAAGGGATAAAGGGACTAGGCCCAGGATGCATAGTAATTAAGTGGCAGAACCAGGACTAGAACCCAGGTCTCTTGCTTCTCAGTCTAGGGGTTATTCTACCATATCGCTTAGCCACAACAGAAGGGGAAATGGTGTGCTGCTGACGCCTTCTCTTTAGATCTCAGTTTCTTCCTCTGTAACAGGGGTCGGCAACCTTTTTGGCTGTGAGAGCCATAAACGCCACATTTTTAAAATGTAATTTTGTGAGAGCCCTACAGTGCTCACAGTGCACGCTCCTGTAACAGTGCCTGAAAAAAATTGACTTCATGGCTCCTGAAGAAAGAGCCATCTCTGGAACTTCCGGTTAAGATGGCGGCAGAGTAAGGAGCAGCTCCTTGATCTCTCCTAACCGAAGCATACAGGACTCCTCAAGGGGACATAAAAACGAATCCAGACGAATGAAGGAACCCCACAACAGGGCACAGCATTGAAGGTACTCAGAATCGGGGCATTTCCACGCTATAAAGGGGTGAAACAGCTCTCACTAAAACGCGAGAGGAAGAATCCCCTCCCCCACCCCCCACACCACACACCTTGCACAATGCCAAGGCCAACGCACAAGAGTGAAAACAGGACTGGGGCAACCAGTAAATCACTAGCAGCCCCAGGGCTTGTACCTGTGTGCTGCAAGCCGAGGGACCCCAAGTGGCTGGGGGGCAAGCACAGACTTTCCCCGAGGTTTCGTGGGTGAAGGCACAGCCTTAGGCCGTGACAAAGATCTCTAACACACGGACTTTCCTGAGCGCCTGAAGGCATCCCCTTAGGTGCGAATAAAGATCTCCAGCCCAGTGACTTTCCCTAGCTTCTGCTTGGGTGAAGGCAGTGCCCTAAGAGTGTCTGCACCTGCAAAGGCAGTGCCCTAGGCTTGAATAAAGATCTCCAGCCCAGGCTTGGACCTCCAGTGAGGACCTGGTGCAGACCGGAGCACAGCTGTGGAAGCAGCCCCAAAGACTGCTGAAGGAGCCTTGGGCAGAGGGGCAGACCGGGTTCTACCAGGAGGTCTGACCCTGAGGACAAGGAGACCGGAGCCCCGGGAGCTTAGAAAACGCAGGCAGACCCTGAGTGTGAAGACAAAGCAGAAAAGGGGCCGGGCTAACGATGGCAAGCCAAGAACTCCAGAGGAAGAAAAAGATTATCAAGAAAAACTCTGGAACACTCGACAACTTTTACACAGAGAAAATACAGACCACACAGGAGGACAAACAAGTAATCATATCCAAACCTTCCCCAAAAAATGAAAGCTGGTCACAAGCTATTGAAGAGTTCAACAATGAGATGTTGAAGAAGATGGAAGAGATCTGGCAAGAAAATAACAGCTTAAAAGGCAGAATTTTGCAATTAGAAAGTGAGGCTCAGAAATCAAATGAACTGATAAGCAAATTGAACACCATAAATGACCAGATTGAAAAGGAAAACCAAAAGATTATAGCTGAAAACCAGTCCTTAAAGGCTAGAATTGAAAAATTAGAACATAATGATCTCTCAAGACAACAAGAACAAATAAAACAAAGCCAAAAGACTGATAAAATAGAAGGAAACATGAAATATCTCAATGAGAAAGTGACAGACCAAGAAAACTGGTCGAGAAGAGACAATTTGAGAATCATTGGTATTCCAGAAAAGGTAGAATTAATAGAAACTTGGACTCCATACTTAAAGAAATTATTCAGCAAAATTGCCCCGAAGTTCTACAACAAGAGGGCAATATAGACATTGAAAGGATCCATAGATCACCCTCTACACTGGACATAGAAAAGTCAACACCAAGGAATATAATAGCAAAATTTAAGAGCTTTCAAGTAAAAGAAAAAATCTTACAAGAAGCCAGAAAGAGACAATTCAAATATCAAGGAGCACCAATCAGGATCACACAGGATGTGGCAGCCTCCATGCTAAAAGACCGCAAGGCTTGGAACACAATATTCAGAAAGGCAAGAGAGATGGGTCTTCAGCCACGGATCAACTACCCATCGAAACTTTTCCAGGGGAAAGTATGGGCATTCAAAAAAAATTGAAGAATTCCAAGTTTTGCACTTAAGAGACCAGGAATAAATGGAAAGTTTGATACCCAACCACAAAAACCAAGAGAAACATGAAAAGGTAAATAAGAAACAGAGGGAAAAGAAAGAAAACTTATAATTCTTTAAATTTAACTCTTTAAGGGCTTAAATAAGATCTAATTATCTGTATTACTAGGTGGAGAAATGCTATGTATAAAATTCTCTATAGTGAAATCTATTCACTAGTATAATATTCACTATTATAGCAACCAGAAGAATAATTCATAGGGAGAGGATAGGATACTAAATGGTCTAAGATGACATAGGGGGTGGGAAACAGGGGGGGAATAGTAGGGGACACCAAGAAAAATCTGAGGAAATAAGAGAAATAGGATATTGTATCACACACAAAGAGGGCATGGGAAGGGGAGGGGATAAATACTATCATAAGAAGGAGAGGAAGAGAGCATTAAGAGGGAATAATCAAACCTTACTCTCAGTATAATCAACCTGGAGAGGGAAGAGTAGCTTTATTATCCATTCAGATAAAATAACTCTATCTAACCCTACTGAGAAAGTCAGAAGGGACAAACCAAAGGGAACAGGGGAGTGGGGAGGTCAAAAAAGGGAGGGGAGAAGAAGGGGGAGGGAATTCATTAGGCCTTTAAATATAAAAAGAGTGGAATAACAAGGGAGGGGGCAGAAAGGGAAGTCAATCAAGGGAGGGATAAGGGACACCAGCTCAAGGCAAACCACTGGTTTAAAAGAAAATAGTGTAAGAAGAAGGGGTCGGTCTAGAGGAGGATACAAAAATATCAGTGAATGCACAACTGATAATTGTAACTCTGAATGTGAATGGGATGAACTCACTCATAAAACGGAAGCAAATAGCAGAGTGGATCAGAAACCCAAATCCTACCATATGTTGTCTACAAGAAACACATATGAGGTGGGTAGACACACACAAGTTTAAGGTTAAGGGC
>NW_025343360.1:0-3102 GCF_016433145.1 Gracilinanus agilis
AGGGAGGGGAGAAGAGAGGAAAGAAGGGGGAAGAGGAGGGGAGATAAGGGGAGAGAAGAGAATTGGGAGCAGAGGGGAGAGAAGAGGGGAGGAGAGGGAAGGGTGGTCAGTAGTGTCAAATGCAACAGCTTAGAGGTCAAGAAGGATTAAAACTGAGAAAAGATCATTAGTTTGGACAATTAAATGATCACCAATAACTTTGGAGAGAGCAATTTCAGTTGGTAATGAGGGCACAGAAGCCAAATTGTAAAGAGTTTAGGAGTGAGTGGAGAGAAAGTGGAGTGAGTCAGTGAGTGTGAACAACTTTTTCCAAGGAGTTTGGCGGAGAAAGGGAGGATGCAGGATACTATCTTGAGAAAATGATGGTGTTTAATGAAGATTTTTTTAAGGAAAAAAAAAGAGAATCTTCTGCATAGTTGAGGCATTGGGAAGGAGAGGAAGAAGATCTGAGAGAGGAGTCACACATGTGATCCTGCCACTATTCTGAAGGGTTCTATTTTCCCAATTAGAAACTCAAGTCCATTATCTGACCATAACCATAATCCTTCCCCATCTTCCTCTGCACCCATTTTTCATGTACATTGGAGAATCTAGAATCATAGAGTGAGAATTGAAAGGGACCTTAGAGTTTGTCTAGTCTCAATTTGCAAAAGAGGAAACTGAGGTAAAGTGACTTGGCTAAGGTCATGTAGCTAGTAAGTGGCAGATCAGTATTCAGTCTCAGGCTCTGTGACTCCCAGTCCAGGACTCCTGCATCATGAGTGTCCACATCAATAAGATCATGGATCCAACTGGAAAGTGGGTGGATCTAAGTATGTCTTGTGCTTCTTTTTGCATCCCCAGAGCTTTGTACAGTTCCTGGTACCTGGTAGGCACTTAATAAATGTTTATTGACAGACTGATTGTAACAGGGGGCCAAGGAGTATCTGTAGCACGCTCAATAGATACCATCCCTATGAGGAGTTTGGAGTATGTGTAGACATTCTGTAACTGGTTCTGGTCTATTAAACCAAACAGTGAAGAAAAGCCTTTTTGATTGGCTGAGGAGATGAAACCAGGTTGCCTTCGAAAAGGCCTCTAGATGGTAGAGTGGATAGAATGCCATGCCTGGAGTCAGGAAGATCTGAGTTCAAATCCAGCCTTAGACATTTACTAGCTGTGTGTCCCTGGACAAGTCATTTAATCCAATTTGCCTCAGTTTCATCATCTATAAAATGAGCCAAAAAAGGAAATGGCCAAAACCACTCTAATATCTTTGCTAAGAAAACCCCAAATGGGGCCACGAAGAATGGAATATGACTAAACAACAAGCTACAGGGAGCTGCTTGGTCTGGCTTTTTTTTCCATCCTGCCTGGGTGGCACTGGAAAAGGAGACCCACAGAAATATATTGTCCCCTGGATGAGAAGGGCCTCAGGCTGGCTCTCTCTCTCTCTCTCTCTCTCTTTCTCTCTCTGTCTCTCTCTGTCTCTCTCTGTTTCACTGTCTCTCTCTGTTTCACTGTCTCTCTATGACTCTCTGTGTCTCTATCTCTATGTCTCTGTCTCTCTCCCTCTCTCTCACCCAGAACAAGATGCATCCATATGGCTCTGTTGAGTCCATTCTTTCTTTTAGCTGAAAGAGTCCTGGGGGCATCTCTGCTTTTGTTATCTTTGAAGTCACAATAGTGAAGCCCAGGAGATGGTGGGGAGAGGGGGGTGCCACACTTTATGTCTAGCCTGGATGGTGAGGAGTGAAGCCCCGACCCAGCACAGATTAAAGGCAGCTGGGGGGGGAGGGGGAGGGAGGAATTTTCATGCATCTGCAGATGGTAATTTGGTTATGGGAATGCTATGGAGAAACTGCTTTAAGACTGAGTCTACTTTATTCAGGGACTGAGCCAGTTTTGGGGGAGAGTATACCCCCAAGTTTTTTTGGGGGGCAATAGGGCTTTTACTTCTATTCTTGCTATATATTTGGAGCAAAAAATCCTTTTGTAAAAGTTAAATGATATTAATTGCTTAAATGGAACCGAGGCCCTATCACTAGAGGTTTAAGAGACCCCTAGAATGGAGGCTTAGGCTGATGGCATTAGAGAAAGACACCCCCAAACTTTTAGGGATATCCTATATAAGGAAATTCATTTTTTAATTCCCTGTGCAGTGCCAATATGTCTTAGGAGAATACCAAAGTGGATACTTGTACTGTGGAAGGTATTTGGAGAACCACATTTAAAGAGAGCTCACTTGAAATTTGGACATGTATTAATCTAGTGGGGATTGGCTGGGGGATAATGAATTAACATTCAGGAAATCTGGATTCTACTACTGACCACTTTACTGTATGACCGAGGGCAAATTACTCTAACCTGTCTATGCTTCAGTGATTTCCTATAGAGAATGAAAATGGAAGAGAATCTTCTTCTGTGTGTCGCCTAAGGATGCTGGGAAAAACAGGCCACCTGCGTCTAGCTCCTTCGGAGACAGCTGCAATGTCATTTAGCAGGAGTTCTAACCCTGCACTATCGCTTTCTAACTAAGAAATTCTGAACAAGTCACTCAGTCTCTCTAGGCCTGAATTTCCTAGCCTAAGAAATAAGAGGGTTAGGACTTAGCAACCTTTGAAAATCCCCTTCATTTCTGATATTCTAAAGTCGCATTCTAAGGTCTCCTCCACTTCTAACATTCTAAATCCCCATCTAACATTTTATATTTTAAAATCTCTTCCAATTCTAATTTATCACATGCCAACATTCTGTGTTGTGAGGTCCCTGATAACACTACCCACATTATGGGGTTTTAATATTGAGCCTTTTCAATCATGCCTGACTTCACGACCTCATTTGGGGTTTTCTTGGCAAAGGTATTGGAGTAATTTGCCATTTCCTTTTCCAGACTCATTTTACATATGAGGAAACTGAGGGAAACAGGGTTAAGTGACTTGCCAACAGTCACACAGCTAGGAACTGTCTGAGACCAAATTTGAATTCAGGAAGTTCAGTCTTCCTGACTCCAGGCTTTGCACTCTAAACACTGACCCAGCTAGCTAGAGTTGCTACTCTCTAATTCCAAGATATTCTCTCTCTCTCTCTCTCTCTCTCTCTCTCTCTCTCTCTCTCTCTCTC
>NW_025343361.1:0-1187 GCF_016433145.1 Gracilinanus agilis
CTCGTTTCTTACTTTAATCCCTTCAATTCCTTTTTCTTCTCTTATTGCTACTGCTAGAGTTTCTAATACAATGTTAAATAATAAAGGTGATAATGGGCTTCCTTGCTTCACTCCTGATCTTATTGGGAAGGATTCTAATTTATCCCCATTGCAGCTGATGCTTGCTGATAGTTTTAAATATATACTGTTTATTATGTTTAGGAAAAAGGTCTATCTATTCCTATACTTTATATTGTTATCAACAGTAATGAGTGTTGTATTTTCAAAGGCTTTTTCTGCATCTATTGAGATAATCATGTGATTTCTCTTGGTTTCATTGTTGAAATGATATCAGTTATGTGGACAGTTTTCCTAATATTAAACCATCCTTGCATTCCTGGTATGAATCCCACCTGATCACAGTGAATAATCCTCGTGAAAACTTGCTTTAGTCTTTTTTATTTAACATTTATTAATATTCATTTTTAACATGGTTACATGATTCATTCTCCACCTTTCTCCTTCACCCCCCCCAGACCCCCACCCACCCATGGCCAATGCGCATTTCCACTAGTTTTGTCATGTGTCCTTGATCAAGACCAATTTCCAAATGGTTGGTAGTTTCGAGTCCACACCCTCAATCATGTCCACCCCGACCCATGCATTCAAGCAGTTGTTTTTCTTATATGTTTCCTCTCCTGCAGTCCCTCCTCTGAATGTGGGTAGCTTTCTTTACCATAAATCCCTCAGAATTGTCCTGGGTCATTGTATTGCTGCTGGTACAGAGGTCCATTACATTCAATTTTACCATCAGTCTCTGTGTATAGAGTTCTTCTGGCTCTGCTCCTTTCACTCTGCATCAGTTCCCGGAGGTCTCTCCAGTTCGCCTGGAATTTCTCCAGTTTATTATTCCTTTTAGCACAATAGTATTCCATCACCCGCATATACCACAGTTTGTTCAGCCATTCCCCAATTGAAGGACATACCCTCCTTTTCCAATTTGTTGCCACCACAAAAAGCACAGCTATGAATATTTTCGTACAAGTCTGTTTATCTATGATCTCTTTGGGGTACAAACCCAGCAATGGTATGGCTGGATCAAAAGGAAGGCATTCTTTTATAGCCCTTTGAGCATGATTCCAAATTGCCAGCCAGAATGGCTGGATCAGTTCACAGCTCCACCAGCAATGCATTAATGTCCCAATTTT
>NW_025343362.1:0-5369 GCF_016433145.1 Gracilinanus agilis
CTTTAATTAAATCAAGTATTTATAGCAATCTGTATTTACTATAAATTGCTAACTATTTTTCTTAGAATTTCAATCTCTAATTGAACATTTTTTCTAACTAAAAACAATGCTGTGTAAATGAATTACTTCTCATTTAATTACAAGGAATTATTGTCAATTACTATATATTATTACCAAGTTACATTTGGCATTACTTAAAGCATGGAAAAACTCATTTGCCACTACAGAAGAAAATGGCTAATTTTTAAGGTATTTTAATTTCTTGTCTCCAGTAAATGGAAAATAGGACTATTGCTTATTTTATATGGAAGGATTTAATTTTTAACATATTTGTAGGATATTAGATTTTGTTATTAATAAAGTTTAAAATATATACTCATAATTAATATGGATAAATTATTGGTTTTAGGCAGAGCAATTAATCATGCTGTACCCCAATTTTTAATCTATGAAATGAAGGCCTCTAATTTTAGCTCTATATCACTGATACCATGATTTCTTTGATTCTCTGAAGATCTATGATTTTGTAAAAGTATTTCTTCCACTAACAGAGATTAATTCCATTGTAACTTATTAAATTGTCTTCCAGAGATGAGGTTGCAAATAGTAAGAAGAAACATATATTAAAACAATTCTGAATATTCATTATCAACTCTGCACAATGAATAAAATGACTAAAAATTTAAAAAATGGAAAGAATATGAAAAGATTACATTGATATATCTATGAATTAGTCTAATTGTTCTGAATTTTAAGTGGAAATTATACATGAAAAGTGTTAATATCTTTTTGTCCTATTATATCATGGGGCATATATTCAAAGGTAGTATAGTCAGTGAGTCAAGAAGTGTTTATGTTTCAATTATTTGTTTGCTGTTGTACTATGTGCTAGGAATAGAAAAACAAAAATTAGAATGTTGCAACTCTAAAAGAGCTTACATTTTATAAGATAAAACGATATGTACAATTGGAGGAAATATAAAGAATGCACAAGATAAACAAAATAAAATTTGGGGGAGGAAAGGAGGTAATTACCATTTTATGAAAAAAGGAAAAGACATATATCTATACATATATTCAAAAGAGTTAATTTTTTATAACAAAATCTAGAAACAATTAATGAACAAATGGTTGAAAAATTGTTTTCCATAAATGCAATGTAATATTATACAGACTCACACATAATGACTGTTATATTGATTTTGACAGAGATATTTGGGAAGCTGAAGATATGCCGGTGTTCAGTAACTTGCTTGACTTACTCCTCCCCCACTGACAGGCTTGAGTGAAGAGGGAGGGGCATAAAATGGCTCAGTGCTCCTTCCTCCCCCTCCCAATAAGCAGTTAGAAATCAGTTGGAAATGGAGGTTTGATCTGAACTCTTTCGGCAAGGTTAGGCAAGGCAATTCTCTAATGATGTTGACTTTTCTCAACTTTTTTCTCACAGGTTTGACTAAGGGATAGTAGGAGAAACTTGATGTTTTGTAGTTATCAGGGACAGACGAATCTGACTTGTATGGGCTGGACAACTGAAGGAAACTTAGCTGAAGATGGACGTGAGTATTCCCAAAATAATAGACAGGCACTACTCCCAAAAGATGAAGGTTTACTGATAAATGAGGAAGGGAAGTTTTGTCAAGGATTAAGATAAGAGCTGGGAAGCCCTGAACTTTTAGGTAGAAACAGCCCCTCCCCCAGGAGGGAGAGGCAGTCTTTATAACTAGCTTGCCCTCAAAGCCTATAATTAATCACTTCTAATATCTAAATAATCAAATGGTAACAATAGTGCTATTGCTGGTAAGTCTAATTCAACTAAACAGGCTAGCAGCTGAGAAGAACCAAAATGGCTTTTGCCACAAGGTCTCCCAAAGCAATCAAGAACTGGGATCAGCAAGCAGGGTGATCTGCTCACTTCCAACCCCAAGAACCAACTGCTCTCAACTGCTCCAAAATGCCCCTCACCCAGAGTTCTCTGGAGGAGGGGGGCCTGGAGTTCTGGGCTGAGGCTTGACCCTGTATCTTGAAGGAATTCCACCCTGCCATCTCCATGTTTCATGACAGTATTTTTTAATTATCTCTGACTCTTTGTGACTACAGAGACTTTACTGTGCATCAGATTTTCTTGCCAAAGATACAGGAATAGTTTGCCAGTTCCTTTTCCAGTGGATCAATGCAAGGTCATATAACTAGTAAAAGTCTGAGACAAGATTTGAACTCAATTCTTTCTGACTTCAGGCCCACTGCTCGATCCACTGAGTCATTTATCTGCTTCCTCAATACAATATCATTATGAATAAGGTTACTCAATTAAGCCAAACTTTGAATAATAATCTCATGGAATAAATTTAAAAAATTTGTCCTTAGAGTCTCAAGATGGGAGAATAATTATTCCATTGGGAGTAAAGAGTTGTGTTATTTTTAGAAATTATTGTCAGATACAAATAAAGGGCATAAATATGTCATATTTTTTCAAGATTCAATATTTTTCATTTTGTTGTTTTCTTTGAAAATGAACCTAAAAGATGTGTGATCATAATTGATAGTTTCCCCTTTTGTTTCTTCTTCTTCTCCTCTACTTACCTGTTCTCCTTCTCTTTTTCCTTTTCCTTTCCCTCCTATTCTTCTTCTCCCCTTCTTCTCTCTTTTTTCTGTCTTCACTCTCCTCCTAACTCTCTTCTTTTCTTTTGTACAAAAAAAATGAAATGATATTTATTGTTAATAATATAACACCTAGAACTTACATAGCACTTTAAAATTTCTGAAGTGGTTTATGAATACTATCTCATTTTATCCTCACAACATTCCTGGGAGGTAGGGGGAATTATAATCCTCATTTTGCAGATGAGGAAACGAAAGCAAAGAAATTAAGTGATTTGAATATAATCACACACAGAGAGTAAATGTCTGCAGCCCAATTTGAACTCAGATTCTTCAAGATGCAGGATGCTCTTCACATTTTGCAGCCTACTTCATTCCTACAAGACATGTTGTGGTTATAAGCATGCAGAGTTTTTATGGTTTTCCTTTTGCATATATTTATCATAAGCATTGAAATATGAGATAACCAAGTGTTATTTGAAATAATGCTTAGCAAAGTTTCTGGCACAGTTTAATAAATATATATTGATTGATGTTCATCACTATCTTTGAATGAATGATAAAAACCAACTCCACCAACTTATTTATTTGACTCCCCATTTGAGGATGTAAGGCATCATTTCATTCAGGTCAAACTTCCTTTTATCTCTGTCTTTTTAAAATGTTATTTTAATTTATTAATTTTTTTCTTTTTTAAATTAGAGTACCAAATTTTCTTACTCATTCCTATCCCCTCTCACACCCACTAAGAAGACAAGAAATAGCATATCAATTATACATGTGAAATCATGCAAAACATGTTTCAATATTAGCTGTATTTCAGAAAAAGAAAACAATAAAGAAATTATACTTCAATTTCCACTCAGAGTTTATCAATTTTTTCTCTGATGGTAGATAACATTTTTTCATTACAAATCCTTTAAAACTGTCTTGGATCATTGTATTTGACGACAAGTATTTCATAGTTGCTCATCATTACATTGCTGATATTGTGTATTCTGATCTTAGGGTTATCTTTACTTTATCTTATCAGTTCATATAGTTCTTTTCATACTTTCTGAAACCATCTTCCTCATCATTTCCCCTAGCACAATAGTAGTCTATCATACTCATATGGTCCTTGTTTTGTTGAAAGGATTTCCAGTAGTTTCTCATGCCAAAGATATTCTATTACATTAAGTTCAAAATCTACTTAGGTCTTTTTGTGTAAGACATGTCATATCACATAAAGACAAAAACATAGTAATTCCTGCCTTTGTGTATCTGACATTCTTTTTAAGCGAGGCATATGACAGGCAAACTTAACTAGAAAGCATAAACATAAAAAACAGAAAAGTAATTTCAAAAATTAGAGACTATTAGTAAGCGCAACATTCAGGAAATAACTTTTCTGGAAAGTAGTAACTCAGTTGTGCTTCTAAGGAATCTTGGAATTTTTTAAGAGAGAGGGAAGGAGAATATGTTATAGTCCTGAGAAATTATGTGTTAAGCCAATAAGCCAGGAGTTTGGAAAATAATGTAAGGAAAAACAGACAGTAGAATAAGTTACTCTAAGTGGAGATTACATGAAAGAAGGGAGCAGTCACATAAAATCAGACTGCTATATAAAAGGGATCATTAATGCCAGGTTAAGGAATTTCCATTTCATATAATTAAAGTAAAAAACATAATTTTAAATGTCAGTTTTTTAATAATTTTTTATTTGTACAAAGTCAAAATATCTGGATGAAAAATTAAAATGAAAATATCAAGTTACTTGGTAATCTCTATCTATCTGACCAAAAGGAGAATGGCCAAAAACTAATTTAAAATTATAGGATAATTGAGAAAGTTTTTATTTTTAAAGTAATTTTCTTAATTTGTGAACAGTCCTCTGCTCTTTTCTCCCTTCCTTATTCTTTCCTTCCTCCTTCCCTTTTTTCCTTCCTCACTCTTACCCACCCTCTTTTACTTCTTAGCATTTATTAGTATAGGTAAAAAAAGAGGTAAAAAAATGCAAAATCTGAGACACTTAGTATTTTGATTAAAGTCATTCCACAAAAGTACTGAATATTTTTGTATTAATTTTTATTGTCTAAGTCTGTTGAATATTGTTTTAAACATAAAAGGGCATTTACTTTGAAAGGATCACATTATCTTTCTATATTATTCATATCCTTTTCCTTCTTTGATGTTGAAGACATCTTCTAAAATGTTTTCAATTTGTTCTCTAAGTATTTTAAAAATGAATTTTTATTCATTTTTAGACTTCCACAATTCAAATATTTTCTATTCTTGTATACTTATCTGCTGAAGAGAATGCTTAACTTATCCTTTTCACTGACTGACTTATTCTTTTTTTTTAATTTTATTTATTTATTTATTTATTTTTTAATTTAAACATTTATTAATAATCATTTTAACATGGTTACATAATACATGCTCCTACTTTCCCCTTCACCCCCTGCACTCCCCTCACCCATGGCAGACGCACATTTCCACTGGTTTTATCATGTGTCCTTGATCAAGACCTATTTCCAAATTGTTGGCGGTTGCATTGGTGTGGTAGTTTTGAGTCCACATCCACAATCATGTCCACCCCGACCCATGCGTTCAAGCAGTGGCTTTTCTTATATGTTTCCTCTCCTGCAGTTCTTCCTCTGAATGTAGGTAGCGTTCTTTACCATACATCCCTCAGAGGTGTCCTGGGTCATTGCATTGTTGCTGGTACAGAAGCCCATTACATTTGATTTTACCACAGTATATCAGTCTCTGTGTACAATGTTCTTCTG
>NW_025343363.1:0-6175 GCF_016433145.1 Gracilinanus agilis
ATATATATATATATATATATAAACAGTGAGAGTTAGAGACATAGAGACAGAGGCAGGGAGATAGCCAGAAAGAGAGATGGAGAAAGAGACAGAGAGTCATAGTCAGAAATTGAGAGAGATACAGAAACAAAGAGGGAAATAGTGGCGATAAAGTGAGAAACAGAAAGAGGGACACAGAGAGCTTGAGACAAAGTGCCATATATATAGATGGGGATAGAAACAGACAGAAGCAGATGGAGAAAGAGAGACAGACAGAGAGACAGAGACAGAGAGAGACAGAGATTTGATAAGTGTGGTATTACCAAAACTAATTATAAGGGAAAATTCAACCAGAGAGCTCAGGCTGAACAAGACATTTATTGATTCATTTTTCTAACTTTCCAGAGCTGGGAGAAAAAAAAAATAATGTTCTTCTGGATTGATCTAAGCAATAAATTAGCAGTTTGGATTTACTAGGAGGATAGAACTAGTATGAGGGATCAAACTATGGACATTTCCTCTCCCCATTGTTTCCCTCAGGTGGGTTTGAAAGGAAAACCATTTCTGAAGGCAAAAGCTGGAGTAGTGCTTGGGAGGAAGTCACACAGAGAGGATGAGTCGAGGGAGTGACTGGTAAAGTTTGATATAACTAGCACGTAGAGAGGACCTGAAGAAAGGGAGAAAAATAGTATACCCCCCCCAGTACACACAAACAGATGTATATTCATGCTATATATGCAAACATAGAAAGCATGTAATAAATCATTAAATAAATCATAGTTGTGCATTTCCTTTTTTTTTACAAGACTCATAGATATTGGTTTCTGAATCTATTCAAATAATAAGAAAAGTATTATGAAAACAAGTTTATTGTTATTGAAGATATGCTAGAAGAATGACCCTAACTACTCCTACCTCTTTTAAAAATTTATGAGTATACTAACTAGTATTTGTAATGTTTTAAGTTTTGAAAAAATACACATTTTCTCATTTTAATATCATAACAACTCTAGGAGGTAAGTGTTATTAATATTTCATACTGCAGATTAAAAAGCAGGATTCTGTAGCTAATAAATATCTCAGTCTTGATTCTGAATTCAGTTTTTCCTAACTCCATATCCATCATTCAATACACTACCTTAGCTCTGCACACAGTGAGACAATTTCCGTAATGAATTTCATCACTTGCAAAAAAGGTAAAAAAGTTGGAGAGAAATAATGAAGACTTAAAATGAATAAGAAGTGAAACACATATCCAAACCACTAAGTATCTTTTGAGGACATTATTAGAAACATTCTCATTGAATAATTTGGGACCTCAAAAGGGTTTTTGAGAGTAAGATATTAAAAATGACAAAAATATACTTCCTATTGCTAGGAAGTAATATGAGAAATCAAAGGCTTTTTAAAGCTCCGAAGTGGTAAAGACTATGTATGTGACTGTGAATGAGTCACCCTCTCTGGGCTTTAGTTTCTTCATTATAAAATGAGCAGAATAGACTAGAAGAATTAGAGTTCCTACTACCTCCAAGTCTATGGCCCAATGATCTTATTTAAATAAACTTTTCCAAGATGGATAAGATTTCCTTTTTCTTCAGGAAATCAGTTTGGAGTTACATGTTGTGCCATATTACATATTAAAGAAGACATGAATAAATAATGAATAAATAATTTAAATATTAAAAGCCACACCTGACACAAATAGTTAATAAAACACATGTTTTATAATTGTGCTTATGGAAATACATGGAATACTGGGGATTATATTTAGAAAGACATAAATTATATAGTATTGAAAAGATTCTGGATGAATTAATTCAGTGAAAATTAGAAAATATATAACTTTTCATGGGAGAGAGCATTTCATCAACTATCTCTGATATCACGAATCTAAAAGTCATTCCAATGGCCAAGCAGTCACAAAATAGGAACTGTTTCAATAAGAAGAAATGCCTTACCATTGTTCGGTTTGTAGACCAAAGAGATCATAGATAAACAGACTTGTACAAAAATATTTATAGCCACGCTTTTTGTGGTGGCAAAAAACTGGAAAAGGAGGACATGCCCTTCAATTGGGGAATGACTGAACAAATTGTGGTATATGCTGGTGATGGAATACTATTGTCCTAAAAAGAATAATAAACTGGAGGAGTTCCAGGTGAACTGGAGAGACCTCCAGGAACTGATGCAGAGCGAAAGGAGCAGAGCCAGAAGAACATTGTACACAGAGACTGATATACTATGGTAAAATCAAATGTAATGGACCTCTGTACCAGCAACAATGCAATGACACAAGACAGCTCTGAGGGATTTATGGTAAAGAACGCTACCCACATTCAGAGGAAAATATGCAGGAGAGGAAACATAGAAGATAAACAATTGCTTGAATGCAGGGACAGAGGCGGACATGATTGGGGATGTAGACTCGAAACTACCACACCAATGCAACTACCAACAATTTGGAAATAGGCCCTGAACAAGGACACATGTTACAACCAGTGGAAATGTGCGTCGGCCGTGGGGGGGGGGGCGGAGAACGGGGTGGGGGGTTAAAGTAGGGGCATAAAGTATATAAACAGGTTAAAAATGAATATTAATAAATATTTAAAAAAAACATCAAGGTCCTATGGTTTCAGACTTGTGACTTGTGATGGCCATGTACTTTTCTTACATATTTGCATATTTACTTCAAGTTTCTTACCACTCTCCAAATCCTTAAACTCTGTGTATTTTTGTGAAAATGCATTTCAGATTTTCACTGGTAATTCTTAATAATTATTTGTGACATACATGTACCTTGGTTAAAAAAAGGAATGTTCAGACAAAACACACTGATGGGGGCTCAGTATTCATAATATTAGAAATTCCTACCTCCATTGTTACCCCTCAATCTCTGCAGTCATAGCCTACCTAGGTCTTCATTATAAATTTCTAGAATCTAAACATGTTAGAATGAGGATTGTTCTTTTTAACTGTGAATAAATTTTAAAAATTGGTTCTCTAATGGAATCAAGACACTCGTTAAAATATCACAAAAAGTATAATCAAATTAAAATAATTTTGGAACATAAAATTTGAGTGAGTACATCTATCAAAAACTCACCAGCCTTCTATGATTAATTCTTAGATGGAAATGATCTCTTCCTATGTATTATTATAGTACTCACAGTCCAAACAACTTATTTGCTAATCCTTACTTATTGCCTTATGTTGTCAGTATTTGAAAGACAATGAAATATAACAAGGGCACCTAGATGGTACAGAAAATAGGGAACTAGATCTTGTGTTAGGAAGACTCAACTTCTTGAGTTCAAATCTGACCTCAGACACTTACTAGCTGTGTGATCCTGGAGAAGTCACTTAACACTTTTTGCCTCTGCTTCTTCATCTGTAAAATGAGCTAGAAAAGGAAATAGTAAACCATTCCAGTATCCTTGCCAAGAAAACCTCAAATGGGATCATAAAGGGTTAGGCAGGACTAAAAATGACTGAACAACAAAATAACAGAAAAATCCCCAAATTTGGAGTTGTACACAATCATAGGAGATTAAATCAAGACCTACAAGGCATGTCAGAGATGATCTAATCCAGAGATTCCCAAAGTGGACGTTACCACCCCCTGGTGGGTGCTGCAGTGATCCAGGAAAGTGGTGATGGCCATAGGTGCATTTATCTTCCCTATTAATTACTATTAAAATTTTTAAAATTTAATTTCCAAGGGACTAAGTAATATTTTTTCTGGAAAGGGGGTGGTAGGCCAAAAAAGTTTGGGAACCACTGATCTAATCTCATGATTCAGATAAGAAAAATGAGAATCTAAATTGCCCAAGATCTAACTTGTGCAAGTGCTCCTCTGCACTTCCCTTTATTTCACTCTGTTCTTAAGAGACCAGAGTCCAAGTCCTAGGTCTGTGATTTATTCGCTGGACAGATGGATTGAATCAGTTAATGTTGGTCTATATCTCAGGAGAGAGACTAGATCTGGCTATGTAGAATAATGTATCATCTATCCAAAAGTGATAATTGAATAGGATGGAAAAGATAAGAGAACTTTTTGAAGGAGTAAATAGAAGATGAAGACCAAAGACATAGTTGGAGGGAGGGGTAATACCTGTGATTTGAGAAACATCATATGGTCCAGCTCCATGAAATTTAGGTTACTTTTTCATCAAAAGTTAAAGAAACTCAGGACATTGGTGGTTCATTTGATGGAGAGTCAGACCTAGAGATGGAGGTCCTGGGGTCAATTTGTACTCAGACACTTCCTACCTGTGACACCCTGGCAAGTCTCTTAACCCCCACCACCTAGCCTTTATTGCTCTTCTGCTTTGGAAATAATGCATAGCATTGGTTATAAGATTGAAAGTAAGAACCTTTTTTTTAAGTTAATGAAACTGTATTTGAGATTTAATTGGCTTAGGAATTTTAATTTGACTTCATGAATGCCTGAGAACAAAAAGTCACTGAGGAGCTCCAGCATAGACAGGATGTAATACAGAAACAAGGGAGCTATAAATACTCGATTGAAACAATCCTTGTTGAATATACTTCTCCTGGTGAAGATAAGTAAATCTACTTTTCTGACCTTTCAGATCTCTTGCAAGATCTTATAGTCAACCTGAGGTATGGGGTCAGCCTTAGCACTAGGCAGTACCCATGCTTAAAAACATGGAATGAGGGTTCCGGGTTAAGATGGCGGCAGAGTAAGAAGCAGCTCCTAACCTCTCCTGACCAAAACACACAAAACTCCTCAAGGGGACATAAAAACAAGTCCAGACAAACAGAGGAACCCCACAACAGAGCACAGCATGGAAGGTACATGGAATTGAGGCATTTCCATGCTATAAAGGGGTGAAACAGCTCTCACTAAATCGCGGGCTGAGCAACCACCTCACCCCTACCCCCTCCACACACAACACCTATAGCACCAAAGCCAGCTAAAAAGAAATAGAACAAGTTTGGGGCACCCATCGAGTCATTGGCAGCTCTGGGGCCTGTTCCTGAGAGCAGCAAGATTTGGGACCCCAAAAAAACAAAGAACACACCTGAAATCTGAGCGTGGGCTTAGGGCGCAGAGCGTGGGAGCAGAGCTCAGGCTAGCTCAGAGCTCAGGCTCCAAGGAGGCGTGGGTGAAGGCAGACACAGCCACAAGCTAAAGCTCTGAAACCCTGAGTGGGGAACCAGCGTGGACGGGTGTACGACTGTGGAAGCAGTGCCCTGAGACTTGTAAAAAACCTCCAGCAGAGGATCAAGCAAGGGGATCCACCAGGGGGCTTGACCACAGACAGACCCTGAGCGCAAGGATAAACCTGAGAAGCTGCTGGGCTAATGATGGATACCCAGTCTCAGGAAGTTCAGAAGAGAAAGATTAACAACAAGAAAAAGAAGTCTTTAACACTCGACAACTTTTACACAGAGAAAATCCAGACAACCGAGCAAACAGAGGAGGAGAACAAACAAGCATCCGGACCCTCCTCAAATAAGGAAAACTCCTCACAAGCAATGGAAGAGTTCAAAACTGAGATTTTGAGGAAAATGGAAGAGATCTGGCAAGAAAATAACAGTTTAAAAGGTAGAATCTTGCAACTGGAAAGTGAGGCTCAGAAACCAAATGAACTGATAAGCAAATTGAACACCAGAAATGACCAGATTGAAAAGGAATACCAGAAGCTTATAGCCGAAAACCAGAAGATTATAGCCGAAAACCAAAAGATCATAGCCGAAAACCGAAAGATTATAGCTGAAAACCAGTCCCTAAAGGCTAGAATTGAGCAGCTAGAAGCTAATGATCTCTCAAGACAACAAGAACAAATAAAACAAAGTCAAAAGACTGAAAAAATAGAAGGAAACATGAAATATCTCAATGAGAGAGTGACAGACCAAGAAAACTGGTCTAGAAGAGACAATTTGAGAATAATTGGTCTTCCAGAAAAAACAGAAATTAATAGAAACCTGGACTCCATACTAACAGAAATCATTCAGCAAAATCGCCCTGAAGTCCTACAACAAGAGGGTAATATAGACATTGAAAGGATTCATAGAACACCTGCAACATTCGATCAAGAAAAGAAAACACCCAGAAATATAATTGCCAAATTCAAGAGTTTCCAAGCAAAGGAAAGAATCTTACAAGAAGCCAGAAAGAAACAATTCAAGTATCAAGGAGCACCAATCAGGATCACACAGGATCTGGCAG
>NW_025343364.1:0-26005 GCF_016433145.1 Gracilinanus agilis
CTTATCAGACTTAAGAGTCCAAATCAAAGACCAGGTCTTTCTTTGGTATTCTCAGAATTAAGACAATCTATAAAAAAAGCAATAGATAGTCAATAGTGTTTCCCAAGTTGGAAAAGGAAAACACTAAGCTCCTTCAGGTCTTTACCTTAGACAGTGTGAGAGAATGAGAGAGAGGCAAAGATGTTACTTCCTCTAAGCACTCAGAGAGAGAGTCTCTGTGAGTGACTCTGCCAAATGCCAGAGACCAACTGCTACCCCCAGAGAAAGTAACTGTCACAGAAAAAAAACATTAAACTGCCAACATTTGAAATTGACACTCTGCTTCACATCTGCTTCAAACTCCAATTCTTTCTCAAGCCAGCTTCTCTACTTCTTATCTCTAAACTAATATAACAAGACTTATTTTCTAATATCATCCTTATACAGTCTATTTGTACCTTCCTGACAAAGTTTATTCTGATTTTTCACAAGTATTAAAGCATACTTGCTATCCAGTTATAAATTCTGGATGATCGTGTTGGATTCTTTTTTTATATCTTCATTTACTATTTTTCTAGGGATTGTAAATTATTTTTTAAAAGAATTGTAATTTTTTGTTTTTAAGCATGGCAATTAAGCCACAGTAAATTTTAGATATCCACACTTCTGCTGTGCTTTACCTTTTATTAAATATGTGGAGAAAATGACAAGGGAAATTGCTATTGAGGGACCTTATTCTAATTAAATAGAAGAAATGGTCTATTTAAGTAAAAAGACATTTAATAATAACTGAAACACATATAAAACTTTTACACTTGATCTTAGCCAAAAGGCTAAGAAGACATCATAAAAGACTTTTAAAAGGAAAAAAAAATGAAATGTATTATCATATTTGAGCTGCGTAACAGTTGTTGATATAGACAGGTTTACCTTCACAAGGAAAAGGACCCTCATTCATAAGAGACATGAATATAAGAGGAGATAGAATTAGAAGGAATCTGGCTAATGTAAGAAGAGGAGGTGGAGAAGAAAAGGATGAATAATCTCAATTTTGTCAACAAAATATGAGGAAAGATTCTCAGCTGAAGTGAAAGGGAGGAGAGGAAGATATGAGAGATCTGAAGAGGGATGAAAAGATTTGGGAGAACTGCTGTGAAGTGTATGGAATAGGGATTTAAATAGGTAGGTAAAAGGATTGGCTTGCAGAAATGAAGACTCACTTAAGGTTATGTAATATAAATCTGTAGTAGATCCAGTCAGCACGATTGTGTAACTTTCCTGCCTTTGTTCTGTAGGCCATGTACTTATTTCCTGGTTTTTAGTTATATTTAAGAATTCCAAATAAATGGTGTCTGATTAGATTGGTAAAGTTTTTATCCTTACCTGAAAATGGGATTCTAATTCAATCATTTTGTTGTCCTCTTGGATAGGGTTGATCAAATCTGCAACTATAATATAGATGTTACTAGTCTTCTTTAAAATAAGCTCGGATTCTTCTGTGATACTATGTTCAAACTCTGATGCCTAAAGAAGAAATTAAATGAGAAATCACCAAGTTTAAAAAACTCTTTGTTTACTATATGATTATTTAAAAAAAAACCACATTTCTACTTATCTATTTGATGTCCCAGGAAAAATTAAACTGGGGAAATTGCCAAGGAAAAGAGAAGTTGAAAAAAAATTTAAAGGAAAAAGAACCATGTCCCCTCTCTGTCTTCTCCTTCCTCAAAACTCTCGGGGGCCAACAGAAATAGCATGTCTATATTTAGGAAAGGAACAGAGGAGGAAATAATCCGGTTATTGCATGAGCAAAAACATTCCACTTTTTATTTCTGAAGACTAAATAATGGTCTCTGTTAAAGGGGATCATAAGACCTATCATGAGTGGCCATGTCTCCAGGCAGAAGTATTTTACTGACCATGGAAGAAGGGCAGTGGCCTCTGGTCTCACTACTGTTGGAGGTATACATGATCTAATCAGGATATACACTACAGTAGGAATTAAGAAAATGTTTCAGGAAAGAAAGAGGTATCATAAAGAGAAAGAATGGAGTGATGAGGGTACATATAGCATGAAAAAAATTTCAGAATACAATAAAACACAGCAATTAAGATGGGCTAATAATCAATAAATGATGAGTCATGGGATGACTGAGAGTGCGAAAGCCCAAATTGTCCTTCTCCCTAATGAATGGAGATAATAGGAAGTGACAGAAGTGTATTACACCAAAAGTTGGATCATGCAGACCAGATTCTTTAGATTTCTAAAGTACTGACTTTGGTACTTATTATTCACAGTCTTAGCAGTGAAGGTACTCCCCTGTCAAGTAGGTTTGTTAACATTTAGGCATTAGGAGATGGTCTTCATGAGTTACTGAAATCAAAAACAGAAGGTTAAGGGCTAGGCAAAAAGGGCTAAGTGGCTTGCCAAGATCACTAAACTGGTAATTGTCTGAGGTCCATTTGGAACCAAGGTCCTCCTCACTCTACCCTCTCTGCCTCCTAGCTGCCCCAAATTTTGTGTTTCATGGAAGGATCTTCTGTATGATGAAATAGCACAATCACAGTCTATTTGTACCTTCCTGACAAGGTTCATTTTGAATTTTCCCAAGTACTAAAGCATACTCATTCTCTAGTTTTGAAATCTAACTGGTCTTGTTGGATTCTTTTAATGTATTTTTAAAATTATTTTTGCAGATTGTAAATTATTTTTTTAAACAGAATTTGATTCATTTCATTTTCTAACACAGTCATTAAGGCATAGTAATTTGCAGATATACTATATCCCAAGCTTTGGTCTTACAATTTATTTGAAATGTGGAGAAAATGACAAGTGAAATTGCTATTGAGGACCTGATTTTAATTAAATTGAAGAAATGGCCTGCTGAAGTAAAAAGACATTTATTAATAACTGACACACATATAGGACTTCAAAAATAACAAAATGTGACATTCATTACTGTATTTGAGCTTCATAACTATTGTTGATAAAGACAGGTTTCTACTTCACAAGGAGAGAGACCCTCATTCATAAGACACATAACAGATAGTATTAAAAGGAATCTGGCTGATGTAAGATGAGGAGGTGGAGGGGGAAAGAGGAAGCTCTGGATGAATGACCTTAATTTTTTCATTTAAATATGAAAAAAGGTTGTTCGCTAAAGTGAGAGGGAGGAAAGAAAGATATGGCAGATTTGAAGAGGGATGTAAAGGTTTGGAAGAGCCTCTGTGAAGGGTATAGGATAGTGAGTTAATTAGGTAGGTAAAAGGATTGCCTAGAAGCAATGAACCCAGTTGGGATTATGTAATATAAATTTGAAGTAGAATCAAGTCAGCATTATTTTGTCATTTTCTTGCCTTTCTTCAGTCAGACATGTACTTATTTTCTGGTTCTTAGTTGTATTTTAAATGCCAAACAAGGCAAATTTTATTAGATTGGTAAAGTTTTTTTTCTTACCTGAAAATTAGATTCTAATTTACTCATTTTGTTTTCCTCTAGGATACGCATTACCAAATCACCATCTATAATACTGGTGTTACTAGACTTTTTCCAAGTAAGGTCTGATTCTTCTATCATACTAACTTCAAACTCTGACTCCTGAAGAAGAAATTAAATAAGAAATCACCAAATTTAAAAAGCCCTTTCTTTGAGTATATCACTATTTCTTTTTTAATTATATTTTAAAATTTAATTAATTTAGGATATTTTTCCATGTTTACATGATTCATTTTCTTTCCCTTCCCTTCTCCCAACCCCCTCTTATACCAACAAGCAATTTCACTGGGTTTTTCATGTGTCATTGATCAAGACCTACTCTCATATTATTAATATTTTCACTAGAGAGATCATTTATCATTTATGACTTCAATCATATCCCCATCAAACCATGTGATCAAGCAAATGTTTTTCTTCTGTGTTTCTACTTGCACAAATCTTTCTCTGAATGTGGATAGCATTCTTTCTCAGAAGTCCCTCAGAATTGTCCTGGATCAGGGGTCGGCAACGTATGGCTCTTTCTGCAGGAGCCATAAAGTCAATTTTTTTTCAGGCACTGTTACAGGAGCGTGCACTGTGAGCACTGTATGGCTCTCATGAAATTACATTTGAAAAATGTGGCGTTTATGGCTCTCATGGCCAAAAAGGTTGCCGACCCATGTCCTGGATCATTGCATTGCTGCTAGTAGAGAAGTCCATTATGTTCGATTGTGCCACAGTGTGTCCATCTCTAGATACCAATGTTCTCCTGGTTATGCTGCTTTCACTCTTCATCAATTCCTAGAGGTTGTTCCAATTCACATGGAATCCCTCTGGTACATTATTCCTTTTAGCACAAAAGTATTCCATCAACCAACAGATACCACAATTTGTTCAGCCATTCCCCAAAGGACATCCCCTTATTTTCCAATTTTTTACCACCACAAAGAGCACGGCTATAAATATTTTTGTACAAGTATTTTTCCTTATTTTCTCTTTGGGATACAGACCCAGCAGTGGTATGGCTGGACCAAAGGACAGGCAGTCATTTAAAGCCTTTTGAGCATAGTTCCAAATTGCCTCCCAGAATGGTTGGATCAATTCACAACTCTACCAGCAATGCATTAATGTCCCAATTTTGCCACATCCCCTGCAACATTCATTATTTTCCTTTACTGTCATATTGGCTAATTTGCTTGGTATGAAGTGGTATCTCAGTTGTTTTGATTTGCATTTCTATAATTATAAGAGATTTAGAAAACGTTTTTATGTACTTATTGATAGTTTTGATTTTTTTTTATCTGAAAACTGCCTATTCATGTTTCTTGCCCATCCATCAATTGGAGAATGGGTTTATTTTTTGTACAAATGATCTAGTTCCTTATCTAGTTCCTAAATCTAAATTTGAGAAATTAGACTTTTGTCAGAGGCTTTTGTTATAAAGATTTTCCCCCAATTTGTTGCTTCCCTTCTAATTCTGGTTGCATTGGTTTTGTTTGTACAAAACCTTTTTAATTTAATGTAATAAAAATTATTCATTTTACATTTTTAAATATTCTCTATCTCTTCCTTGGTCTTAAATTCTTTACTTTCCCACAGATCTGACAGGTATATTATTCTATGTTCACCTAATTTACTTATAGTTTCCTTCTTTATATTTAAGTCACTTACCCATCTGAATTTATCTTTGTATACAGTGTGTGATGTTGATCTAGACCAGTGATAGGCAGACTATGGCCCGCAGGCCAGATGGGGCGGGGGGGAGCCCTGAAATGTTCTATCTAGCCTCTACATTATTCCTAATCTGATGAACACAATAAGTAGGATATAATACAATGAAACTTCAAAAGAGTTGCCTTAGAAACAGACTGACAGATGAGCATTTCCTTTCCATTGGCCTCCTCTTTAAAAAGTTTGCCCATCACTGAATAGACCTAATCTCTCCCATACTGTTTTCTAATTTTCCCAATAGATTTTGTCAAACAGTGGGTTCTTGTCCCAAAAGCTGGGATCTTTGGGTTTGTCATATACTATCTTCTGGAGGACATTTACCCAAAGTCTATTCCACTGATCCTCCCTTTTGTCTTTTAGCCAGTAACATATTGTTTTGATGTCCACTGCTTTATAGTACAGTTTAAGATCTGGTACTGCTAGACCTCCATCCTTTATGTTTTTTTCATTATTTCCCTTGATATTCTTGCCCTTTTGTTCTTCCAAAAGAATTTTGTCATAATTTGTTCTAATTCAATAAAAATGTTTCTTGGTAGTTTGAAAGGTAAGGCACTGAATAAGTAAATCAATTTGGGTGGGATTGTCATTTTTATTAAGTTAGTTCAGCCTATCCATGAGCAATTAATGTTTTTCCAATCATTTAAGTCTTGGCAGGAAGATAGAACCCTACCCCCTTATACTTGATTGGATTTTAGTGATAGTGATAGGTATAAGAAAACAAATATTGTGATTCCAAAGTGATTAGTATAATTCCATTATAATCTTAATTACAATTAGAAGAATTCATGATTTTTATAAGGATTTCTAACTAAAGCATAAAACTGCTTCTAAAGGGATTTCTAAGCCCTCCCTAAGTTAGCACATGAGATGCTGACCATCTGAGTTTCATGTCCTGAAAGGTGCAAATATGCACCCCCTTCCTTATTTGGAAATAACCATCTTACCCTAGAGCAAATGAGTCTGAGGTAATGGTCATCACTGTTCTATAAACAGAGGTATTGTCTTATGATTTGACCTTTTAGACAGTGGTTCCCAAACTTTTTTGGCCTACCGCCCCCTTTCCAGAAAAAATATTACTTAGTGCCCCTGGAAATTAATTCTTTTTAAAATTTTAATAGCAATTAATAGGAAAGATAAATGCACCTGTGGCCATCACTGTCCCCCTGGATCACTGCAACACCCACCAGGGGGCAGTGGCGCCCACTTTCAGAATCACTGTTTTAGATGAATAAGGGTTTTCCTAAATGAACTAACCAATCAGCTGTGTAGTTGGGTAATGGTTTCTAAAAAAGGTCTACATGTTGCTGTGTCTTATGATATAAGTCATAAACCTTGTTTGGAAAAATTCACTTTGTTAATGTCCTACTATATAAATTAGGTCTCTGCTGTTGTTTGCTGGTTTCTAACTATTTAACATGAACAGCAACTGGGTTTATCTGGGAGACTTGGCCCTCTTCCAATAAACTCTAAAATTCTACCTTGACTTGGAGAAATTTGATTTTTTGACTTTATTTACCTAAATTGTCTATATCATGGAGGTGGGTAAATTTCTGCAACAGTCTAGTTTTAATTGTGTCGAAAGTGTTTTGTAGTTGTGTTCATATAGTTCCTGTGTTTGTCTTGGCAAATAGATTCCTAAATATTTTATATTGTCTAGGGTGATTTTAAATAGAATTTCTCTAACTCTTGCTGCCGTGTTGTATTGGAAATATATAGAATTGCTGATGACTTCATCAATGAGATTGGTCTATAGTTTTCTTTCTCTGTTTTTGGTCTTCCTGGCTTAGGAATCCATACCATATTTGTGTCATAAAAAGAATTTGGTAAGACTCCTTCTTTGCTTATTTTGTCAAATAGTTTGTATTGTATACTATTGGGATTAGTTGTTCTTTAAATGTTTGATAGAATTGACTTGTGAATCTATCTGGCCCTGGAGATTTTTTCTTAGGGAGTTCTTTGTTAGCCTACTTAATTTTTCTTTCCGATATGGGATCATTTAAATATTCTATTTCCTCTTCTGTTAATCTTATATTTTTGTAAATATTCATCCATTTCATTTAGATTGCCATAGATATTGCTTTATACTTGGGCAACATAGTTCCTAATAATCACCATAATTTCCTTTTCATTAGAGGTGAGCTTGCCCTTTTCATCCTTTATACTATTAATTTGATTATCTTCTTTCCTTTTTTATTTGATTAACCAGTTCTTATCTATTTTATGTGTTGTTTTTTTTTTTGCAAAGCACCAGCTCCTCATCTTATTTATTAATTCAACCTTTCTTTTACTTTCAATTTTATTAATTTCTCCTTTAATTTTTAGGATTTCCAATTTAGTTTTTATCTGGGAATTTTTAATTTGTTCTTTTCCTAGTTTTTCAAGTTGTATGCCCAATTCATTGAAATCTTTTCTCTCTGATTTGTTGATATAAATTTTCTCCTGAGTACTGCCTTAGCTACATCCCATAGATTTTGATATGATATCTCCTCATTGTCATTCTCTTCAGTGAAATTATTAATTGTTTCTATGATTTGTTCTTTAACCAACCAATTTTGGAGCATTGTATTATTTAATTTGAAATTAATTTTTTTTTAATTTTTTAATTTATTTTTTAAACCCTTAACTTCTGTGCATTGGCTCATAGGTGGAAGAGTGGTAAGGGTGGGCAATGGGGGTCAAATGACTTGCCCAGGGTCACACAGCTGGGAAGTGTCTGAGACCGGCTTTGAACCTAGGACCTCCCTTCTCTAGGCCTGACTCTCAATCTACTGAGCTACCCAGCTGCCCCCTGAAATTAATTTTTGATTTTCCTCTCCATGTACTCTTACTAATTATAATTTTTATTGCCTACTTTCAAGGCTTCATCCTACAGTAGAGCCCCTTCACTTGTCTGATTTTTACTTTTGTCCTTTTAAGGTGCTTTATATTGGTCAGTAGTGAAGAAAAGAAGACTCTTGCTTTTATTCTGTGGTCATCTTAGCATGGAACTAGTAAATTAGTATTTCTGAATATAAACTAAAATATCTCTCCTTATATATTCAATAACCCAGGAAATCTATACAGGGAAATTGCCAAAGAAAGACCAGTTTAAAAAAAAATGTAAAGGAAAGAGAACCATGTCCTGTCAAAGACTTCTCCTTTCTCAAAACTCTAGGAGCCCAACAGAAAGAGCATGCCTATATTTATAATAGAAACAGAGGAAGAAATAATTCAGCTATTGCATGAGCAAAATCCTTCCACTTTTTTCTTCTGAAGATTAAATAATACTCTCTCTCAAAGGGGATAGTAAGACCTATCCTGAGCAGGCACATCTCCCACACAGAAGTATTTCACTGATCATAGAAAAAGGGCAGTGGCCAGTGGTAACAGCACTGTTGGAGGTATACATGATCAGATCAGGATGTGCGCTACAGTGGGAGTAAGGTAAATGGTTCATGAAGGAAAGTGGCATCATGAAAGGAAAGAATGAAATGACAAGGATACAAATTGCATGAAAAATTTTCAGCTTACAATAAAACACAGCAGCTAAAATGGGCTAATATCTATAAAAGCTGAGTTATGGGATGACTAGGAGTGTAAGAGCACAAATTCTCCTTCTCCCTAATGAATGGAGATAACAGGAAATGACAGAAATGTATCACATCAAAAGTCAGATCATGCAGACCAGATTCTTCAGATTTCTGAAGTACTGACTTTGGTACTTATTATTTGCAGTCTTAGCTGTGAAGGTAGTCTCCTGTCAATGAGATTTTTAATCATTTAGGTCTTAGGAGATGGTCTTCTTGAATTACTTAACTTGAAGACTGAAGGGCCAAGGCAGAGCAAAAAGGGTTAAGTAACTTGCCAGGATCACAAAGTTAGGGATTGTCTGAAGTCAGATCAGAAACCAGGTCTTCCTGAGTCTACCCTCTATGGCTCCTAGCTGCCCCCAAATTTTGTGTTTTATGGAAAGATCTTCAGTATGATGGAATGGTAAAATCACAGCCTATTTGTACCTTCCTGACAAGGTTCATTTTGAATTTTCCCAAGGTTTCAATCATATTTGTTGTCCAGTTATGAAACCTATGTGGTCTTTTTGCATGTTTTTTATGTATTTTTATTTACTATTTTCTCAGATTATAAATTATTTTAAAATGGAATTTGATTCCTTTTGTTTTTAAATATAGGCATTAAGGCATAGTAATTTTCAGATACAATTAATAAGAATTTAAATTTATGTTTTTATGCTAATATGAGAATTCTAAAGTAATGCTGTGGTCGCCAATTTAAAAAATTAACTCTTAAGTCACAAGCCTGTTAGCTGCTCTTTACAATTTAGTTTAATAGAGATATAGTGAAAGAGAAAAATGTAGAAAGGAAGTAGAAAGTATTGCCTATGTAGATACTCTATAATTTCTCTCCAAAGAAGTCCAGCTCACCACCCAGCAAGGGTTCTCAAGTCCTGCTCTCCACATGGAGTTGTGGTAGTCTCTTAAGGCAGGATTCCTGGTGGTGTCTTCAGCAAGGGTTCTACCAACACAGCCTCCTTCAGGAAAGGAAGGCCTCTCTGGAAGCAATACTCTAGAAGCCAAGAAAGGAAGGCCTCATCCAGCAAGCCAACATAGGATCCAAGGAAAGGGTTTCCTTGTTCAGTTTGGCTCTCCTATGCAGAATCCAAAGATGAACTCCAAAAGAGTAGAAGTTCAAAGGAGAAGTCCCTGGACAGGAAGTTTAGGCTTTTTGTAGTCCCTTTTTCACATCACTTCCTGTCCCTTCCCACTTCATGTAAACCAAGCACAGTCTTTCAATTTGCCTAGAACTGCCCAGCAGTGGGCATTGACCTCTGTATTTGTCACCCACTTTAGCAAGTGACTTGTGAACTCTCTTACTTAGTGTCAAGTAGGGGTACTTTAAGTTCTTGATTTGGTTAGCTAAAAATAAGCAAGTTGAGAGTTAATCCTATCTTCACAACTACATCCCAACCTTTGGACTTACCATTTATTTAAAATGTGGAGAAAATGACAAGGGAAATTGCTACTGAGGACCTGTTTCTAATTAAATAGAAGAAATAGTCTGCTGAAGTAAAAAAAAACATTTATTAAACATATGTGACTTCACAAATGGAAAAAAAATTGATGTATTATTGTATTTGAGCTTCAAAACAATTGTTGATGTAGACAGGTTTACATTCACAAGGAGGGGGACTCTCATTCATAAGAGACATGATTCAAAGTGGAGATAGAATTGAAAAGATTCTGGCTGATGTAAGATGAGGGAATTAGAGGAAGCTCTGGATGAATAACCTCAATTTTTTTCATTTAGACATGAAAAAAGGTTCTCAGCTGAAATGAGAGGGAGGAGAGGAAGATAAGGGAGATTTGAAGAGGGAAGAAAAGGGTTGGAAGAGCCTCTGTGAAGGGTAAGTAATAATGAGTTAATTAGGTAGGTAAAAGCATTGCCTTATAGCAATGAAGACCCACTCAAGGCTATATAATAGAAACTTATAGTAGATCAAGTCACTATGATTGTGTTATTTTCTTGCCATTGTTCAGGAGGACATATATTTTTTTCCTGTTTCATAGTTGTATTTCAGAATGCAAAATGAGTGGGATTTTATTTACATTGGTAAAGTTTATATTCTTACCTGAAAATTGTACTCTAATTCACTCATTGTGTTTTCCTCTTGGATACATGTTCCAAAATCGACATCTATAATACTGATGTTACTTGTCTTCCCCAAAGTAAGCTCTGGTTCTTCTATGATCCTATGTTCAAACTCTGATGTCTGAAGAAGAAATTAAATGAGAAGTCACCATGTTAAAAAACAAAACACCTTTTTTAAAGTATGTCAGTACTTCAGAAAATAAAATATCTCTGCTTATATATTCAATAACCCAGGCAATCTATACAGGGAAATTGCCAAAGAAAAGAGAAGCTAAAAAAACTTTAAAGGAAAAAGAACCATGACCCATCACTGTCTTCTCCTTCCTCAAAACTTTAGGAGCCCATAGAAATAGCATGACAATATTTAGGAAAGGAACAGAGGCAGAAATAATCCAGTTATTGCATGAGCAAAATCCTTCCACTTTTTACTTCTGATGATTAAATAATGCTCTCTCTCAAAGGGGATAGTAAGACCTATCCTGAGTGGGCACATCTCCCAGGCAGAAATATTTCACTGACCATTGGAAAAGGACAGTGGCCACTGGTCTCACTACTGTTGGTGGTATACATGATCTTATAAGGCTGTATACTACAGTGGGAGTAAGGCGAATGGTTCAGGAAAGAAGCATCATGAAGGTTGTAATAAGAAGGTAGACGGGCTGATAATTAGGGGAGCTGGTGGTATCAGTGAGTCTCTTGGGCCAGGGAGCCTACAACTATAGTAGTTGTTAATCTGAGACAGCCAGGGATGTGTGGGCCTGAGCTGAGATGTCTGGTCAGTCTCCCTGCTGTCTGTAGGCTCCTTTAAGGTGAGGGGTGAGGAGCCCCTCCCTACTGGAGAGAAAACAGAAACCAACAGGAAGTGAAGCTGCCTCACTTCCTGAATAAAATGGATGCCTGGCCAGTACTCCCTTTGGAGACAAGTGGTTGCTATCTTCCCTCTCCACACCCCCTTAGTCCTAGATGATGTTATCAATAACTATAGAAGCTCAGTATCAGGCTAAGGGTTTATTTAAACACAAGGGGAAACTGAGGGAAGATGGCTATGGTCTGGAGAAGCTGTTGCTAAGGGTGACTGGCCAGTGCTGGCAGAGGGCTTCAGAAGGTAAGATCAGGCTGAGGGAACCAGCCCCTCAGCCAGGGATAATTTTCACAGCCCTGTTGTTAAGTGTTCCACCAGCTAGACAAATGAGGTTGATGATTTGGTTTAGGGGTGTCCCTGGCTAGGCTAACTTAACTAATTCTTGCCCATGTTCCACAGCCCACCAACCACACCTCCCGGGGTCCCAGGGGAAAGTCCAGGGGGTAGCTGGATGTCTGGGTGAGGTCAAGGAAATCAGAGCCCCCAGGTTGGTTCTCAGGGGTATTTATAGTCCCAGCTCCAACAGTCAGGTCTTGAGACTGGCACATGCTGGGTCAAAGTTCCATTCCTCTAACTGCCAGGAATGCCTAGGGTAATTTTGCAATTGCAAGAGATCTTGCATCAATCCTGCATTACAATTTGCTCATTTGTCTTTTGGAAATTCACACCTTGTGACATTTCCAGGTCCCTAAGTTCTCAAGGAATTCTACACTTACACTAAGACTAAACTAAAACTATGCCCTTATCCCTATCTAAGGATTGCAAAACAAGAAAAGGGTTTCTTAGCTCCTATTTCTACTCTATTACTATTGTAAGCTAAAGGTGGGTTATGGGAAAGATAAAGGAAAGAAATGAGGAATAAAGTTTTACAAATTTTGAACAGAAAGGAAAAGTAAGATAAAACACAAAACATCAACAAACAATCTTAAAGCAAACATTAGCTAAATAAAACAAGTAATAAACTCTAGCTATAAAGTTTTCTAACTTCATGAAGAAACAACAAAGTATCAACTAAGAAAAATTTCTAACAGGTTTCTAAAACCTAATTTAATCTTCCTAAGAGTTAGTATGTCAATATGTTAGTACACTTATGCCTATGTTAGGAAGCATTAGTAAGGATAACCCTACACTAATTATAAGCCTTTTAGTTAAACCATAGACTTAAACTATGTACAATATTTACAAAGAAAATTCTGATCCTGTTCTAATTTATCAGCTAACTATTCTGTCCCTGTGTGTTAGTAAAAATTATTACTAAGGAAGCTATCACTAAGGGTTAGTAAGCAAGCATTTACATATTTACATTCATTAGAAGAAATGTCAGATGGTTTGAGTAGAAGGTGTTTGAACCAGAGTAAGAGTGAAACTCTAAGCCAGGGGTCAGCAACCTTTTTGGCTGTGAGAGCCATAAAAGCCACATTTTTTAAAATGTAATTCTGTGAGAGCCGTACAGTGCTCACAGTGTGCGCTCCTGTAATAGCGCCTGAAAAAAACTGACTTTATGGCTCCTGCAGAAAGAGCCATATCAGGCCCTCAAAAGGGCCCGATATGCCTCGAGAGCCATACGTTGCCGACCCCTATTCTAAGCTAAAGCAGACAAACCCTTCTCTCATATGTGTAAGGTAATATTTCATGTGTATATGTGAAGTGAGAAACGTATTATGTGTTGTCCAGTATGACCTGACCATGTAATGAAGTATGTCACATACTCCTTCGGAATTCTTCTGCCAATCGCATGTACTGAGTGGATGGAATTCTAAAGTGTTGGGTGCAGTGAGAATTCTGTTGGATGTAAGATGTGCTCTCCAAATGCATGGATCCAATGCTGATCAAATGATCCTCTTCACAGCACTGTTGTCCAGTACACTGGTTGTGTAGACAGGTCACCATTGTCCTTGTAGTCCTTGCATTGATGTCCTTGCGATGCTCCACAAAGTCAGCAACGCCCCCATTGTGTCATATGATGTTACCACACGCGCTTGTCAACTTGAACTGGAACTGTTGTTCAGTTGTGTTGACTTGCGTCACGACCAAAGTTGTGTGTCCATAAAATGTGACTAATCATTTCTTCTTTTTTCTCCTTGCGGTTAAATAAAGATGATCAAAGTTAAACAAAGAGTTCATTATGATGTACTTTGTGCCTTTGCCATTTACTCTTCGATGTCACTGTCTAGGTCTTGACCTGATTGAAGATCAGATGTTGTCTCTTCTTCTGTAGCTGATTCTTCTTCACTGTCATTATAGTCTATGGATGTTTCTAGGTGATTGTAATAAGTTTTGAGGTAATCACTTGGATGTAATATTTGGCGTAACACTTGGCTGCTCACTGTCTCTTGCTCTGATTCTGGCTCATAAGTGAATTGCTGGAAGGCTATGGTCTTATGTTTAGATTGTGGACTTGCTATAGTCTCACTACTTGGCTGACCAGTGTCAATTGATTAATGTGCTGTATGATGACCGGGTCTTGTTGTTGTTGGGACATATTTTTTTGCTGGTTTGACATGGGTGACATGGAACCATGGATCCCTCCCCTTAACCTTGATTGCACTAGGGGTTGTTAAGATTATTTGAGATGGACCATGCCACTTAGGTTCTAACACAGACTTCCTAGTAAAGTTTCTAATGTAGACATAATCTCCAGGCTGGAAGTTGTGCAGACTAAAATCAAAGGGAACTCTTTGATGTAACAAAGCCAACTTATGAAGCTGATCTAGATGCTATTTGAATAACTTGATGTACTCATGGAGCTTGCATTCCATATCCAGATGTGATAGGTTATGGATGCTTTGAGGTGACTTGCCATGGTAAGGTGGATGTCCATATAGCATCTCAAAGGGTGACAAATGAGTAAAACTATTGGGCTGGCACCTAAGATGAAACAATGCCAAAGGTAATGCATCTAGCCACTTCAAATGTGATTCAGCACAGATTTTAGCCACTAGGGTCTTCAAAGATCTATTAACTCTCTCAATATGTCCATTCGACTGGGGTCTGTATATGGAATGCAGATGTTCTTTGACTCGTAGGGTCTCATACAATGAAGTTAGAATCTTGTGAGTGGAGTGTGAACCACAATCGGAATGCAATGTGTAGTGAAATAGAGAATCTGGGTATTAATTCTCTAAGAAAAACCTTCACCACAAATGCTGATGTATTGCATCTGACTGGAAAAGCCTCAGGCCACTTGGTTAATCTATCCATGATCACGAATGCATACCTATAGCCCTGACACCTTGACATGGTAATGTAATCAATTTGTATGCATTCAAATGGTGTAAAGGCTAATGGTTTGCCTCCCAAACTGTGGACTTTGGTAAGTCTGGTTGAACTGCATACAAATTCTGCACCTCTGAGCAACTCTCATTGCAACTTTATATATGCCCCTTGCATTCCAATACCTAATTATAGAGTCCACCAGGCCCAGACTTCCATAATGCCCTTTTTGATGTAATGCATTGCAGAAGGTGAAATTCAGGGATCAAGCAACATAGGTTTTCCATTTGCCCCCAGCCAAACTCCATTAGCTAATTATGCCCCATGGTGTTTTTTCCAATCCTTTACTTCCTTTTGGGAGTATGCATTTTTGAGATCAACTTCCTCCACCAAAGACAAGTTCAGGACTGAAGTTGGTCCATACCTCAATCTGAATTTGGCTGTAATGTCAGTTCTTCTATTCCTTGATTCCATTGGCCCTTGTATTTTGCTGTGGGCTCAGCAATGAAACTTGGGCTGGTAATTGGAGTGCTTCCAACAGCTGATTTATTAAAGTGCCATATGCCATCTGTTTGCTATTACATGGTTTGTTTTTTTTAACCCTTAACTTCTGTGTATTGGCTCATAGGTGGAAGAGTGGTAAGGGTGGGCAATGGGGGTCAAGAGACTTGCCCAGGGTCACACAGCTGTCTGAGGTTGGATTTGAACCTAGGACCTCCCGTCTCTAGGCCTGACTCTCAATCCACTAAACTACCCAGCTGCCCCCTGCCGTTACATGTTACAAAGTCTCGGTTTTTCCCTAGTTCACCAGAATTATGCACTACTCCAAAAGCATACTGGGAGTCAGTGTAAATGTTAACTCTCTGATTTTCAGCTAATCTTAGAGTGTGAATCGTTCTGACCAATTCTGCCCCTTGAGCACTCATAGTAGATGGTAGGGGTGAGTACCAAAGGGTTTCAGAGGCTGTCACTACTGCTGCACCAGTAAATCTCTGATTGCCTACTAGGTAAGATGACCCATCTGTGAAGAGTGTCAACTCAGGGTTTTCCATGGGACTATCAGAAAGATCATCCCTTGTCTTATGCATGATGTTAAGTGCATCTTCACAGATGTGTAGATTCTCTCCTTCCAGAGGTAGATCTGGAATTAGAGTTGCAGGATTTAAACTCTTGCACCGGTGAAATGTAATGTTTTCATTAGACAACAGGATTGCTTGGCACTGTGACAACCTTTGGGAGGTGAAAGCTTGGAGTGTAGAGTTCCTTAGAGTAGATTCCAATTGATGTGGGGAAAATACTCTCAGCTCACCCCCCTAATACCAAGAAAGATGCTTTCCTAATCATGATGGCTACAGCAGCAATAGCTCTCAAACAACTTGGCATTCCACAGATCACTGAATCTAGCTTCAAACTATAATAGGCAACTGGTCTAAGAGTATTCCCAAAAGATTGTGTGAGAACACTAGAGGCTATCCCTTTATCCTCATGAACATAAAGGAGGAATGGTCTATTATGGTCAGGGATTCCTAGGGCAGGTGCTGATAGAGTTAGCGCTTTGAGCTTTTCCTGCATCACAAGGGAAAGAATAGAGTGATGAGGGTACAAATAGCATGAAAACATTTTCAGAATACAATAAAACGCAGCATGTAAAGTGGTTTAATATCAATGAAAGTTGAGTTATGGGATGACTGGGAGTGTAAGAGCACAAATTCTCCTTCTCCCCAATGAATGGAGATAATAGGAAGTGACAGAAGAAAAGTCAGATTATGCAGGTCAGATTTCTAAAGTACTGATTGTGGAATTTATTATTTACACTCTTAGCAGCGAATGTAGTCTCCTGTCAATGAGGTTTATAATCATTTAGGGCTTAGGAAATGGTCTTCATGAGTTACTGAACTCGAAGAAAAAAGGGCAAGAGCTTGGAAAAAAGGGTTAAGTGACTTGCCAGGATCACAAAGTTAGGAATTGTCTGAGATTAGATTGGAAACCAGGTCTTCCTCACTCTACCCTCTATGCCTCCTAGCTGCCCCCAAATTTTGTGTTTTATGGAAAGATCTTCAGTATGATGGAATGACATAATCACAGTGTATTTGCACCTTCCTGACAAGGTTCATTCTGATTTTTCGCAAGTATTAAAGCATACTTGCTCTCCAGTATTGAATTATGGATGATCATGTTAGATTCTTTTTTTATACCTTCATTTACTATTTTTTTTACGGATTGTAAATTATTTTTTTAAATGAACTGGAATCCTTTTGTTTTAAAGCATGGTAATTGAGCCACAGTAAATTTCAGATATCCAAACCTATGCTCTGATTTAAATGTTATTTAATATGTGAAGAAAATGACAAGGGAAATTGCTGTTGAAGACTTGATTCTAATTAATTAGGAGAAATTGTCTATTTAAGTAAAAAGACATTTAATAATAACTGAAACACATATAAAACTTTTACACTTGATCTTAGCCAAAAGGCCAAGAAGACATCATACAGAACTTTTAAATGGAAAAAAATTACATGCATTATCATATTTGAGCTGCATAACAGTTGTTGATGTAGGTTTACCTTCACAAGGATAGGAACCCTCATTCATAAGAGACATGAATATAAGAGGAGATAGAATTAGAAGAAAACTAGCTGATGTAAGATGAGGAGGTGGAGGGGAAAAGGGTGAATGACCTCAATTTTGTCAACAAAATATGAGGAAAGATTCTCAGCTGAAGTGAAAGGGAGGAGAGGAAGATACTGGAGATCTGAAGAAGGATGAAATGGCCTGGAAGAGCTGCTGTGAAGGGTATGGGATAGTGAGTTAATTAGGTAGGTAAAAGGATTGGCTTGTAGCAATGAAGACCCTGTTGAAGTTATGTAAGATAAATCTGTATTAGATCCAATCAGCATGAATATGTGATTTTCTTGCCCTGGTTCTATAGGCCATGTACTTATTTCCTAGATCTTAGTTATATTTGAGAATTCTATATAAGTGATGTGTGATTAGATTGGTAAAGTTTTTGTCCTTACCTGAAAATGGGATTCTAATTCACTCATTTTGTTGTCCTCTTGGATAGGCTCTATCAAATCTGTAACTATAATATAGATGTTACTAGTCTTCTTTAAAATAAGCTCTGATTCTTCTGTGATACTATGTTCAAACTCTGAAGCCTTGAAGAAGAAATTAAATGAGAAATCACCAAGTATAAAAAAACTCCTCAGTTTACTATATTGTTAGTTTTGAAAATAAAATAAAATACCTCTACCTATTTTTTTGATATCCCAGGAAAAATTAAACTGGGAAATTTCCAAGGAAAAGAGAAGTTCAAAAAAATTTTTAAAGGAAAATGAACCATGTCCCCTCAATATCTTCTCCTTCCTCAAAACTCTAACAATACTTATACTTCTCAACCTATAAGTATAAGTATTGTTAGTTTATTTAGAATAGTAAAAATTTGGGTTAGTCAGATCAAGAAGGATTAGTGTAACCTGTGAAAACAGTTGAAGTGGTTCCTTGTGGAACCAGGGAGTTTTATTTGAGTGGAGTTAGAATCCCTTAGAGTTAGAAATCCTTTAATCCTTATATATTTCAATAAATAGTTTATTTTTTATAACAAGAGTTTCTTTAGCATCCTTGTGCCTGGCCCTGAAGGGAAATTCACTTATACTTCAGTTCACTGATACAAAGTGAGGATACTTTGTGAGCACAACAAGCAGAGTATCTAAAATCAGTTTATAACCCATAAACAATCCTTTACCTATTATTTTTACAGACATTCACTTACCTATTATTTTTACAAGGGGAAAAGAAGAAGCTCTGGATGAATGACCTTTTTTTTCAGTTAAACATGAAAAAAGGATCTCAGCTGAAGTAAGAGGGAGGAGAGGAAAATATGGGAGATTTGAAGAGGGATGTAAAGGTTTGGAAGAATTGCTGTGAAGGGTATAGGGCAGTGAGTTAATAAAGTAGGTAAAAGGACTGCCTTGAAGCAATGAAGATTCAGTTGAGGTTATATAATATAAATTTGAAGTAGATCAAGTCATCATGATGTTGTCATTTTCATGCCTTGGTTCAGTAGGACATGTATTTATTTTATGGTTCTTGGTTGTATTTTAAATACCAAATAAGTAGAATTTTATTAGATTGGTAAAGTTTTTATTCTTACCTGAAAACTGGATTCTAGTTTACTCATTTTGTTTTCCTCTTGGATATGTGTTACCAAATCGACATCTACAATACTGATGTTACTAGTCTTCTTCCAAGTAAGCTCTGATTCTTCTATGACACTAATTCCAAACTCTGGCTCCTGAAGAAGAAATTAAATAAGAAAACAAGTTTAAAAAGATCCATTTTTTTAGTATATCACTATTTCTGATAATAAACTAAAATATCTCTCCTCATATATTCAATAACCCAGGAAATCTATATATGGAAAGTGCCAAGGAAAAGACTAGTTAAAAAAAAATTAAAGCAAAGAGAACCATGTCCCCCCAATGTCTTCTCCTTCCTTAAAATTCTAGCAGCCCAACAGGAGTAGTATGCCAATATTTAGGAAAGGAACAGAGGAAGAAATAATTTAGTTATTATATGAGGAAAATTCTTCCACTTTTTTCTTCTGAAGATTAAATAATGCTCTCTCTCAAAGGGGATAATAAGACATATGCTGAGTGGGCACATCTCCCAGAAAGAAGTATTTTATGGACCATGGAAATAGGGCATTGGCCACTGGTCTCAGTACTGTTGAAGGTATACATGATCTTTTTAGGATGTACACTACAGTAGGAGTCAGCAGAATGGTTGAGGGAAAAAAGCGGCATCATAAAGGGAAAGAATGGAGTGACAAGAGTACAATTAGCATGAAAAAGTTTTCAGAATGCAATAAAACACAGTAGTTAAGATGAGCTAATATTAATGAAAGCTGAGTTATGGATTAACTGAGAGTGTGAGAGCACACATTCTCCTTCTCCCTAATGAATGGAGATAACAGGAAGTAACAGAAATGTGTCAGACCAAAAGTCAGATCATGCAGGCCAGATTCTTCAGATTTCTAAAGTACTGACTTTATACTTAGCAGTGAAGGTACTCTCTTGTCAAGGAGGTTTGTAATCATTTAGATTTTTTGAAGATGGTCTTTATGAGTTACTGAACTCGAAGACAGAAGGGCAAGCAAGGGCTAGGCAACAACTAACTAAATAAATAAATAAATGAAGGATTAAGTGACTTGCCAGGATCACAAAGTCAGGAACTGTTTGAGGTCAGACTAGAACCCAGGTCCTTCTGACTCTACACTCTATTCCTCCTAGCTGACCCTAAATTTTGTGTTTTATGGAAGGATCTTTGGAATGATGAAATGGCACAATCACAGTCTATTTTTACCTTCCTGACAAGGTTTGTTTTGAATTTTCCCAAGCATTAAATCATGCTCAATATAGAGTTATGAAACCTACCTGTTCTTGTTGGATTTTTCATGTATTTTTATTTACTATTTTTGCCAATTATAAATTATTTTTAACAGAATTTGATTCCTTTTGTTTTTAAACATAGGTATTAAGCATAGTAATTTTCAGATATACTATATCCCAACATTTGGTCTTACAATTTATTGAAAATACAGAGAAAATGATAAGGCAAATTGCTATTGAGAACCTGGTTCTAATTAAATAGTAGATATGGTCTGCTCAAGTAAAAAGACATTTAATAATAACTGACACACATATAGGGCTTCATGAATGAAAAAAAGACATGTGTATTTGAGGTTCATAACAGGTGTTGCTGTAGACAGGTTTATTTTTACAAGGAGAGGGACTCTCATTCATAAGAGACATGACTCAAAAAAGAGAAAAATAATATTAAAAGGAATCTGGCTGATGTAAGATGAGGAGGTTGAGGGGAAAAGAGGAAACTCTGGATGAATGACCTTAATTTTTTCATTTAAACATGAAAAAAGTTTTTCAGGTGAAATGAGAGGGAGGAGAGGAAGATATAGCAGATTAGCAGATTTTAAGAGAGATGAAAAGGTTTGGAGGAGCTTCTGTGAAGGCTATGGGAGAGTGAGTTAATCAGGTAGGTAAAAGGATTGCCTTGTAGCAATGAAGACCCACTCGAGGTTATGTAATAGAAATTTATAGTAGATCTAGTCAGCATAAGTGTGTTATTTTCTTGCCTTTGTTCAGGAGGACATGTACTTATTTCCTGGTTCTTAGTTGTATTTCAGAATGCCAAATAAGTGGGGTTTTATTACATTGGTAAAGTTTATATTCTTATCTGAAAATTAGACTCTAATCCACTCATTTTGTTTACCTCTTGGACACATGTTCCAAAATCAACATCTATAATACTAATATTACTTGTCTTCTTCCAAGTAAGCTCTGGTTCTTCTATGACACTATGTTCAAATTCTGATTCCTGAAGAAGAAATTAAATAAGAAATCACCAAGTTTAAAAAACCCTTTTTTTGAATATATAAGTATTTCTGAAAATGAAATAAAATATCTCTACTTATTTATTCAATAACCCAGGTAATCTATACAAGGAAATTGCCAAAGAAAGGAGAAGTTAAAAAAACAATGAAAGGAAGAAGAACCATGTCCCCTTACTGTCTTCTCCTTCCTCAAAACTCTAGAAGCCCACAGAAACAGCATGCCTATATTTAGGAAAGGAACAGAGGTAGAAACAATCCAGTTATTACATGAGCAAAATTCTTCCACTTTTTACTTCTGATGATTAAATAATGTTCTCTCTCAAAGGGGATAAGACCTATCCTTAATGGGCACATCTCCCATGCAGAAATATTTCACTGACCATGGAAAAAGGACAGTGGTCAGTGGTATCACTACTGCTGGTGTTATACATAATCTTATCAGGATATATGCAACAGTGGGAGTAAGGCAAATATTTCAGGAAAGAAAGAGGCATCATGAAAGGAAAGAATGGAGTGACGAGGGTACAAATAACATGAAAAAGTTTGCAGAATGCAACAAAACACTGTAGTTAAGTTGGGCTTATATCAATAAAAGCTGATTTATGGGATGACCGGGAGTGTGAGAGCACAAATTCTCCTTCTCCCCAATGAATGGAGATAACAGGAAGTGACAGACATGTGTCAGACCAAAAGTCAGATCATGCAGGCCAGATTCTTCATATTTCTAAAGTACTGACTTTGGTACTTATTATTCAGTGTTAGCAGTGAAGGTATTCTCCTGTCAGTGAAGTTTGTAACCATTTAGATGACCATTAAGAGATGGTCTCCATTAGTTAGTGAACTCAAAGACAGAAAGGCAAGGGCTAGGCAAAAATGGGTTAAGTGACTTCCAAGGATCAAAAAGTTAGTAACTATCTGAGGTCAGATTGGAACCCAGGTCTTCCTTACCTTCTATGGCTCCTACCACACCTCAAATTTTGTCTTATATGGAAGTACCTTCCATATGGTGAAATGGCACAATCATAGTCTATTTGTACCTTCCTCAAAAGGTTCATTTTGCTTTATCCAAGAATTAATGCATACTTGCTATGCAGTTATAAATTCTGGATGATCATGTTAGATTCTTTTTTTATACCTTCATTTACTATTTTTGTAGGAATTGTAAATTATTTTTTTAAAGAATTGAAATTTTTTTGTTTTTAAGCATGGTAATTGTGCCACAGTAAATTTCAGATATCTAAACTTCTGCTATGCTTTTCATTTTGTTTAACATGTGGCAGAGAGAGACATTTTTTTGAAATGGAATGTTGGAGCTACAGTGGAAACAGAACATCGGTTGGAAGGACTGCAAAGGATCTTGGGAAAAAGAACCCAAAGGAAGGTGCTGTTTGGAGGAGAGGGAGAAGAGAGTGGAAGCAGAAAAGCTTGCTGGAGACCTCCAAAGAGCCAAGATCTGGAATGTGACAGGATTCAGGCATTTCCTATGAGCTTGAGATCCCCACTATCAAATCCATTCTGGGAACAGATCTCAAACTTCCAAATCCTCACCCTTGGTCTTCAAAGGACCCTATCTTTCATAAACGTAATAGGCTCATATAGGATAGTGAAAGACTTGTTTGGGAAGGGAAGGAGAATTTGTGAGAAGAAGCCAGACTCCTGGATCCTCATAAAGATCTCAGTATACAGGATCAAGTAGGGATCCCTAAAATCTCTCCCCCATTCCTGCACCTTTCTCCCTGTTCTTTTCAATAAACTCTTTAGCAGTCAGATTTCAGGAGCCAAAGATGAGTCACATCTTAATGGCAAAGAGGGGAAAGGGGTGCGGGAGCAATCTCATATCCAGAGCAACTGTTTCGGTCAGACCCTCTGCGGTGTGGCATCGCTGATAGAGGAGAGACTTGTCGGTATTGGGGCCCCTGCCTCATTGCCTGGGCTCCCCACTTATCAAACCTCATAAGGAAGGGTTCCCTCTGTCTCCTGGGAGCGGCACCCACCTCTAAACCATCATCAAGTACCAGAGAAGCCCCAAGGTTGCCACAGTAATAGGAGAGTCATAGAAGAGGGAAGCTGAGAGACATTGACTCTCTGGCCTATTTTTCCGGTCATCTCTCTCCCTCCAATTTACCCCTACTATTACAATGTGGAGAAAATGACAAGGGAAATTGCTATTGAAGACTTGATTCTAATTAAATTGAAGAAATAGTCTATTTAAGTAAAAAGACATTTAATAATAACTGAAACATATAAAACTTTTACACTTGATCTTAGCCAAAAGACCAAGAAAGCATCATATAGGACTTTTAAAAGGAAAAAAAAATGACATGCATTATTATATTTCAGCTGCATAACAGTTGTTGATGTAGGTTTATCTTCACAAGGAGAGGGATCCTCATTCATAAGAGACATGAATAAAAGAGGAGGTAGAATTAGAAGGAATCTAGCTGATGTAAGATGAGGAGGTGGAGGAGAAAAGGGTGAATGACCTCAATTTTGTCAACAAAATATGAGGAAAGATTCTCAGCTGAAGTGAAAGGGAGGAGAGGAAGATACTGGAGATGTGAAGAGGGATGAAAAGGTTTGGAAGAACTGCTGTGAAGTGTATGGGATAGGGAATTAATTAGGTAGGTAAAAGGATTGGCTTGTAGCAATGAAGACCCTGTTGAAGTTATGTAATATAAATTTGTATTAGATCCAATCAGCATGATTATGTGATTTTCTTGCCCTGGTTCTATAGGCCATGTACTTATTTCCTGGTTCTTAGTTATATTTGAGAATTCCATATAAGTGGTGTGTGATTAGATTGGTAAAGTTTTTGTCCTTACCTGAAAATGGGATTCTAATTCACTCATTTTGTTGTCCTCTTGGATAGGCTCTATCAAATCTGTAACTATAATATAGATGTTACTAGTCTTCTTTAAAATAAGCTCTGATTCTTCTGTGATACTATGTTCAAACTCTGAAGCCTGAAGAATGAATTAAATAAGAAATCACCAAGTTTAAAACTCTTTAGTTTACTATATGACTGTTTTTGAAAATAAAACAAAACAACTCTGTCAAGTACTGCTTGACAGATTATTTATAGGTCATTGACCCAGGGTGAGAAAAATGAGATGGCCTTACAGGAGGGCCAAAACATTAGACACAGACATCCTCTTGCTGGGAGGTGACAAAGTTTATTGAGTTGGGATACCTATTTTATAGGGAAAATGACATAGGCTAAGAGATTAAGTAAGACTTTTGCAGGAACAATGCTTGGTAATGATTTACAAATGGAAACAATGGATGTAGGCTGCTTTAGTGGCTCTAAGGAGTGTTTTCTATAGGATAATAAATCACAAGTCAGCATATCAAAGTATGACCCAACACTGTATGTTCTTCTTACAGAACATTTGTATTATTATTTTCTTGGCTAGACATCTAGTATTTGGAGATGGGGAAAGTTTACTTTTCTCACTCTGGAGAGCAGACTATGTGCTTTGTGATTTCTAGATGATGGCTGTTTTTATTGGGCCCTGTTCTCACTACTGGGGGCTATAGGCCTCTACTTATCAATTTGATATTTCTGGAAAAATCAAACTGGGAAATTGGCAAAGAAAAGACTAGTTGAAAAAAAATTTAAAGGAAAAAGAACCATGTCCTCTCACTGTCTTCTCCTTTCTCAAAACTCTAGGAACCCAACAGAAATAGCAAGTCTATATTTAGGAAAGGAATAGAGGAAGAAATACTTTAGTTATTATATGAGCAAAAACCTACTTTTTATTTCTGAAGATTTAATAATGCCCTCTCTCAAAGGGAATAGTTAGACCTATCCTTAGTGGGCACATCTCCCAAACAGAAGTATTTTACTGACCATGGAAAAAGGGCAGTGGCCACTGGTTTCACTATTGTTGGTGGTATACATGATCTTATCAGGATGTATGCTATAGTGAGAGTAAGGCAAATAGTTCAGGAAAGAGGCATCATATAGAGTGGAGTAACAAAGGTATAAATAACATGAAAAAGTTTTCAGAATACAATAAAACATAGCAATTAAGATGGGCTAATATCAATGAAAGCTGAGTTATGGATGACTGGGAGTGTATGACCACAAATTCTCTTTTCCCCTAATTAATGGAGATAACAGGAAGTGACAGAAATGTTTCAGACCAAAAGTCAGATCATGGAGGCCAATTTCTTCAGATTTCTAAAGTATTGACTTTGTTACTTATTTTTTTTTAATTTTTTAAAAAATTTTTTAGAAAAACATTTTCCATGGTTACATGATTCATGTTCTTGTTCTCTCTCCCCTCACCCCTACCCCCCAGAAGCCAAAGCAAATTTCCACTGGTTTCTTCATGGGTCATCAATCAAGACCTATTTACATATTATTGATAATTATTCTAGGGCGGTCATTAAAAGTCTACATCCTAATCATGTCCGCATCAACCCATGTGTTCAAGCAGTTGCTTTTCTTCTGTTTCCACTCCTATAGTTCTTCCTCTGAATGTGGGTAGTGTTCTTTTCTATAAGTCCCTCAGAATTGTGCTGGGTCATTGCATTGCTGCCAGTACAGAAATCCATTACATTCAGTTGTCCCAAAGTGTATCCATCTTTGTGTATAACGTTCTCCTGTTACTGCTCCTTTCACTTTGCATCAATTCCTGGAGGTCATTCCAGTTCACATGGAATTCTTCCAATTTATTATTCCTTTGAG
>NW_025343365.1:0-1789 GCF_016433145.1 Gracilinanus agilis
ATAATTAATATTACTATTTATTATAATATTTCTATTATTTAGTATGGTCTTTTATTATGTATAGAATATCTTATGTAGATTATATTATATGGTTACACATAATATATAATTATATATAATAAATATCGCTGTTTATTATAGTATTTCTATTATTTAGTATAGTATTTTATTCTAGTAATAAAACAATAAGCAACAGTTTTCAGGGGGTTCCAACTACATACGTGTATCACACAACTAAAAGCTCTGATCTTTGAGCTGTTGCCATAAAGGCTCTATCTAGAGCGAGCAGGATGCCAGGGATGAGCTAGCCCCGCCCCCTCAGCTCCCAGAGGAGGACCGGAGCAACATGAACTAGAACCTTACCGTGGAGAGTTCATCGCATCCCAGTAACTCATAGAAATCTTCCACATCCTCCATTCTACAGTTCAGGATTGCATCCATTCTGCGTGGTCGAGCCTAATCTCCAGCAGGCACCAGGCAAGAATCACAAAGTCGGGGCGGCTCGGGAAGCCCTCCTCAATCTCAGTTGCCCTGGCTCGGGGCGGCAGCCAGCAGTTTTAAGGCGCTCAGTAGTTAATGAGCGCGGATGTCACGAGAGACTCCTGCCAACTCTCCCTTTCATTGGCTGTTTGTATAAGAGAAGGAAATGAGTCCCTGCCGGCTGCCCGGGATCTTTGGGATTTGTAGTTTTTGCCATCCTTTAAAGCCGGGATCTTGATCTGTTTGTGTCCTAGACTCCTCCCTTTGGCAGACTGGAGCCGTTTAAAGATCTCATTTTAAAATAAGGTTTTTAAATGAAAAAATGAAATAAATAGGCTCGCAGAGGAAATAAATTATATTGAAATACAGCTCTCAGTTTTGTTTTTGGTTTTTTAGTCCGCCTTCTTCATGAGACTTACTTAAAGGGTGGAAGGGAAGTAAAAACGCAGGATAAGAAGGTGGAAGTGCCTGGTCCAGTGTCACAGACCTGGTAACTGGTAGGGAGAGGATTTGAACTTAAAGTCTTGATTTTAAAGTCAACATTCTTTTTCACTATGCCTGACTCTTTACAACTTTACTTTTTTTACTATTATTTTTATTATTATCTAACCTGGGATTTCATTGGTATCAAGTATTTCCACTGAGGAAGTTCAGCTGTACCAAGTGTGAGATGACTCCAAACCACAGGGATCCAATCACTGGAGGTACCACTGAGTCTTAGAACCATGAAAGACCCTAAGCTGCCCCTCCCCCAAGGTTCTATCTTAAATCTCCTTCCCCATCACTAGCCCCATTTTTGGATTATAATCCATTCCTCAGTGATCTACAGAGTTCCCATGACTTCCAATATGAACTCGAATTCCTCTTCTGAAATCTAATTCACTTTCCCCAGCTAGTGACATCTTCTGAATATCTCCACTTGAATGTTCAATCTGCATCGAAACTCAGCCTATCCAAAAGGGAACTCATTATCCATCTTGCTTCTCCTCCAAATGCACCTGTTTCTATTGAGAATCCCACCATCTTTCCAATCGGGTAGCTTTGAAACTTAACTCTTCTCTCAATCACCAAGTTCAGTCAGTTACTAAGTCTTACTGAGTCTTCTTGCATCAAATCTCTCCCACCTCCTCTCTACTCACTCTCAGTCAGCCATCACTCTAGTACAGTCATGGGCAACCTTTTGAGCTTGGTGTGTCTAAATTCACCAAAAAACTGAACATAACTCATTTGAAGTGTCACTTCAGGGAAAAAACCATAATTTTGTGATATTTGTAGTTTAACAAAAATGTATAATTGTAATATATAACTA
>NW_025343366.1:0-9896 GCF_016433145.1 Gracilinanus agilis
CTAATATGGAAAGATGTTTCACACTGTTCCCCGTGGAAGATCTACAGCAGATTGCTTGCCATCCCAAGGAACGGAGGGATGGGAGGGAAGGTGAGAATTGGCTCAAACTTACAGAAAATGAAGGTTATTTTTCTTTCATCTAACCGAGTTAAAGATAATTCGTTTGTAAATGCATCTTGTCCTGGAGCCTGTTTCCCCCACCTCCTGCTGCCTCCTTTGGGAGTTTTTTCTAATTTCTCCAATTTCTTTTTCGGATAATATATTCCTTCTTTTGCTCATCTGAACGTTTTGTTTGGGTAAGTATTCACTTCTTTTCTCTAAGTTCTATATTTTTTGCTAGTGTGTAACTGGGCATCTCCCACCTCCCACCTATCACATTAGCTCACAGGAGAAAAAAGCAGAATGACAAACGCTGGAGGAGATTTGAGGAAACGGGCGCACTGATTCTCTGTTGTTAGAGCTGTGAACTAGTCCAGCTCTTCTGGAGAGCAATTTGGAATTATAGCTAAACGACTATGAAACTGTGAATACTCTTGGACCCAGCAATACTGCTGCTGGGTCTAGACACCAAAGAGATCAGAGGAAGGGGAAAAGGACACAGATTTGCAGAAATATTTACGGCACTTTTCTCTTGGTGGCAAAGAATTGGAAACTGAACAAGTTATGGCATATGAATGTGGTGGGAAACTGTTGTGCTTTAAGAAATGATGACAGGGTGGGCGTGGGTGGGGGCAGCTAGGTAGCTCAGTGACTAGAGAGCCAGATCTGGAGAGAGGAGGTTCTGGGTTCGAATGTGGTCTCAGACACTCCCTAGCTGGGTGACCCTGGACAAGTCACTTAACCCCCATTGCCTAGCCCTTACTGTTCTTCTGCCTTGGAACCTGTACACAGTATTGATTCTAGACAGAAGGTGAGGGTTGTTGTTGTTTTTTTTTAAAGAAATTATGACAGAAAGGGTTTCAGAGAAACCTAGGAAGGATCGATGACACGTGTAAAACCCAGTGGAAATGCACGTGGGCTACGGGTGTGTGTGGGGTGGCTTGGGGGGGGGGAGGGAAAATGAATCATGTAACCATGGAAAATTTTTCTAAAAAAAGAAAAAAATGAATAAAAAGAAAAAAGAAAAACCTAGGAAGACAAAGTGAAATAATTGGGAACGTTAATAACAATTTACACAGTAATACCAATATTGTAATGATAATCAACTGTGAAAGATTTAGTAACTCGATCCACACAAGGAACCCACCATAATCCCCAACCCCACCCACTCCCGCCCCTCCTTCCCTGTCTCTGGGCACACACTTTCTCCACTCCAGCCCCTCAAGGCTCCGAACTCCAAGGCCTAGCCCCACCCCCAACAAACAAACAAACAAACAAACAAAGCGAGAAGGAAAGTAGTGAAAGTAGAACTGGCTGAAGAGAGGCTTCTGCTACCCTCCCGGGAATCTCTGCTGCTTTAGCGGTTGACTGTGGGTAACTGAAACCAAAGACAGCAAAAGCTACTGTATGATTGCGCAAACTTGTTTCTGGTAATTTACATTATTTCCTCTTCGACTGTTATGACGTCTCCAATAATGTCTTTTATATGGACAATTTATTTTTCCTTAAAAAAAAAAAAAACCCTAACGGGGGCAACTGGGTAGCTCAGTGGATTGAGAGTCAGGCCTAGAGATGGGAGGTCCTGGGTTCAAATCCGACCTCAGACACTTCCTAGCTGGGTGACCCTGGGCAAGTCACTTGACCCCCATGGCCCACCCTTACCATTCTCCCACCTATGAGCCAATACACAGAAGTTAAAGGTTTAAAAAAAAAAACCAACCAGATAGCATTAAACTAATTAGTCCCCACGCCCACCCCGCCAAAAGACACCTGCTAGTTTTATTTATCAGTTCAAAAAAGTTTTTTGCTTTTGATTTTATTAATCTCTTCTTTGAGTTTCAGAATTTCTACTATATTCCTTAAACAATTTTGATTTATTGTTGTTCTAGGCTTTTTTAAAACCCCTCACCTTCTGTCTTAAAATCAATACTGTGTATTGGTTCCAAGGCAGAAGAGCAGTAAAGGCTGGGGAATTGGAATTAAGTGACTTGGCCAGGGTCACCCAGCTGGGAAGTGTCTGAGGCCAGATTTGAACCCAGGACCTCCCATCTCCAGGCCTGACTCTCCATCCACTGAGCTACCCAGCTGCCCCTAGCTGAGAGCACTTTCAATGGAAGTTGGGAGTAAGGCAGGGATCTTAGTTGTTGGAAGTTTAGAAGAGAAGTGGTCGAGTAGGAGAGGCTGCAATTGTGGGTGTCTACTCCAAGCATGGGAAGACTTCCCCCAGCAGAATGGGTGGATGAGAATCATTTGTTCAAACGTCCACGAAGGCATGGGAAGCGGGCGCTATGGAGTTAGGTCAGACATCGAAGAGGTCAAGGTCATTCATTGTATTCTGGGCCATTGCCCATTGTTCTGCCATTGGACATTGATGATTCTGGAAGAGAAAGTGAGGCTGAGGACCGGGCAACCCTGTCTCACTGAAATCTAATTCAAGCAAGTCAAGACATCACCCTGTGATGTCATTGGTCCTCTTCAGAAACGAAGGACGAACAACAACCACAAGGATGGAGGCTTTTGCTAGGACTTTGGCTGTCAAAAGGGGTGGCACAGGAAAATGGCTTGGGGTGATGGCAAAGACTAGCATGCAGACTCCTCGACTTCCAGGCCAAATCATTGGATTCCTCTTTGAGGCTGCGCTTTTTGTTTATTTCATCCTGATTTCTTCTGAATATCAACATGTATGAGTGAGGGATGGAGGTGAGGCGGAAGAGGGTCATTTGCTCCAGCCCTCCCCCCCCCCCATCCAGGAAGGATAACTGTAGCTGGCATTTGTTATGTACTCAAGAAGTCATGCTTGCTTCTCCGTGTATCAAACCAAGAACTCAGGGCTCTTCATTTCAGACCAAAGGAGGGGAGGATGACAAGAGGATCTGAACTGCAGTTATGCTACACAGGAATAAGATCCAGCTTTGGGTTCAAATCCTACCTCTGTTGCTACTGTGGGTCTTTTGGGCAAGTTACTCAATTTGCCCAGGCCTCAGTTTCTTCCTCTACAAAATAAAATGAGTTGAAGTGATGCCTTCCACTTCTAAGATCTCTGACTCCACGACCCTTCATTTTAGAGATAAGATAAAGTGCTTTGGCCCCAGGCACACGGGAGATGGGCAAGTTCTCAAACACATGTGTTCACCCTCCAATTCTAGCATTCCTTTCACTGTACCATGCTGTTACATGCAGAAAAGGTGGCCCATGGGGCAGCTGGGTGGCTCAGTGGATAGAAATCCAGACCTAGAGATGGGTGGTCCTGGGTTCCAATCTGGCCTCAGACACTTCCTAGCTGTGTGACTGAGCGAGCCACTTAAACCTAATTGCCTAGTCCTTATTGCTCTTCTGCCTCGGAATCAATACTTCATACAGATTCTAAGACTAAAGGTAAGATGGCCCAATCTAGCCCTGGATTTCATTGTGTTTTTTCTCATTTCCTCCCCTTTCTCTTTGCCCATGGTGTGCCTCAACTTCCTTGCCAGAGTCCCTGGAAAATTGCTTCAGACCCTCCATTCGTGGCATGTCAGGACGCAGTAACGTGGCTTAACTTATTAAATAAGTTTCTTCATGTCACATTTTTCTTTATCAATTCTTCTTCCAATCAGCCTCTGCCCTGCTGAACATCCTTTCGCTCTAATGGTAGCCCCAGCTTGAGCCCAGATCCTGCTGCCTTCGTTGGGCCCAGGCTTGCCGTTAGCCCCCCTCCTCCTTGGGTTTTGCTCTCCCCACTTGTAGGCTTGACGACCTAAAAGCCCTGGGCTGTCAGCTCCAAGCAGCTGGAGCTTTTGATTTCTTCTTTCTTTCTTTTTTTCCCCAGCTCCAACTAATCCCACTTTCTGAGGCCGATGATGGGAACAGGGCTTCTGCTGAGGCGCCAGAGAGCCTGGGCAGGCACCTGCTCAGAATTTCCAAGCAGCTGGGAGTCTACTTTCCCCTTCCCCGGCCCCTTAGGTCCCCTCCTCAATGATATCTATAATCTCCATTCCCCTTCCCTAACCCCCACCAGCATCCCATCCTCATCTGCTCTCCTCTCGAGGCCTCCTTTTTCCCATCTTTGATGTTTGCCCCTCCCGACCTGGGCCGTGCGTCATCCGGGACTCCACGTAATGAGCCTAGGGGCAGGCCTTGGCCCAACCTTAGAGCTTGCCGGAAAGAAATGGGTGAGCATTTCTTAATTGTTTAAAAGGACAGACAATTCACTCCCCAGCCACTTGTTCTGACAGCCTTTTGGCCTCACATGTCGCTTCTCCTCTAGGCCCACCCACAACTCTTCCAATATCCCACCCCACTTCTCTCCATCATGACTCCCTGGCCCCCGGGATGAATAATCCAGAAACCAGCTCGAGACTGAGAGTTATCGCAAGATAGGTTCCAGGGCAGCTGGGTAGCTCAGTGGATTGGGAGCCAAACCTAGAGACGGGAGGTCCCGGGTTCCAATCTGGCCTCAGACACTTCCTAGCTGGGTGACCCTGGGCAAGTCATTTAACTCCCACTGCCTAGCCAATACCGCTTTTCTGCCTTGGAACCAATATAAAGTATTGATTCTAAAGTAGAAAGTAAGAGCTAAAAAAAGATTCCAAAAGGCTGGCAGGAGGGAGTTTGTGGCTCCAAAAGTCCTCATCTCTCCAGGAGGTCACATCCCATTCTGATTTTTCCAGGGGACTCTTGCCCTTGAAGCCATGGTTTCCTCTAGGTTTTCAGAGCTTGCTTCTGTCTAACTCTTGGTTCAAGATAAGGAACTTGATTTCCTGGAACCTAAGAACAAATTCCCCTGATCCTCTCCTGCTTCTGACATGTTTCCCAGGTGCCTTGGGGGCAGACCCATGTCCTCTTGCCCTTCCCTCACTCTTAGACGCACAAGGTGGACCACAAATATAGTCCTTCATGGGATAGGATCTTGGTTGTCATTGGTTGGGGGTGGGATGGTACTTCCTCCAACGGTATAGATTCATTGACTTTTTCTTGCCCTGGGCCACTCTTGTAACTCAGTCAACAAACATGGAAGTTGCTGCTGTGGGCCAGATGCTCTCTTGGGTTCTTGCAGTCACCCTCAGGCATGAGTTAGTTTCCGGTTTCCATCTTGGGGGACCGGTAGTCATGATGGAGGGAGGTGGGGATGGGAGATTGGCAAGGCTGTGGACGGGACTAAAGGAGAAGATCCCACCAAGCATCAAGTACCTATTCTGGGCTATAGTCTCTGCCCTCAAGGAACTTCTAGTCTATTGGGGAAGATTACATGTTTACCTATAAATAAGTGCAACATACACAAAGGTCCCACTAGACCGAGTAAGGAGAGCCACTCGAGAAGCCAGGGAGACGGGACAGGTCTCAAGAGGGAGGACACCAGATAGAGGTTATGTGAAGGTCTGAAGACAGAAGAGAGAATGAACGCTGTGTGTATGGAAGGCCAGGTCACTGGAGTGCTTGAATGGGAATAATGTGTAATGACCTTGGAATAGTAGCTTCCTGGGTCAGGATGGAAAAGGTCTTCTTTAAATACCAAGCAGTGGGTTTTCTGTGATCTTATGGGTAAAAGGAACCCACTGGAATTTATCGAGCATGAAGATGACCCAGCATCAGATCTGTGCTCTAGGAAAGCCACTGAGGCTCATGCATGGAGGATGGATTGGAGAAGGAGGAGATTGGAGGGGGCAGCTGGGTAGCTCAGTGGACTGAGAGGATTGAGAGGCAGGCCTAGAGATGGGAGGTCCTGGGTTCAAATCCGACCTCAGACACTTCCCGGCTGGGTGACCCTGGGCAAGTCACTTGACCCCCATGGCCCACCCTCACCGCTCTTCCACCACGGAGCCAATACACAGAAGTTAAGGGTTTAAAACAAAAAAAGAAAAAGAAAAAGGAGATCGGAGATACAGAATCAAGAGAAGAGGCTGAGGCTCTTGAGGGCTTGAAATAGAATTATGGTGCTGTAAGTGGAGAAAAGGGAAGGATGTAAGAAACGAGGAGGTAGAAGCAGTAAGATTTGGCAATAGATCAGACACGGGAGATGGGCGGGAATGAAGAAGAACTGAAGGTGGCACCAAGGTTGTGAATCGGAGGGACTTCCAAGATGGCGATGCCCTTGATGGAAATAATGGAATTTGGAAGATACACAGATTGGGGGGGGGTTGAGTTTTTTGGGCTCTGCTGACTTGAGATGCCTACAGGACATTGAGTTTGAAAGGTCCAAAAGGCAATTGGTAATGTAGAAATGGAGTTCAAGAGAGAGAGTCGGGTCGGACATCTTGAGAACTTGCAGTTATCTGTATAGAGATGGCATGGGAGCTGATGAGGTCTTCGAAAGAGAGGGGAAGGCCCAGGACAGAGCCTTGGGATAGACCCACCATTAGGGGGTGGGATGTAGGTTATGATAGGTAGGAAAATGAAGAGAGAAAAGTGTCATGAGAACTCCCCAAAGAGAGAGCGTCCAGTAGTAGAGGGTAATCAAGAGCATTCAGTGCTACAGAGGAAGCAAGAAAGATGAACAAAAGGCCACTGGATCTGGCAACGATCACTGGATCACCGATTACTTTGAAGAGAACAGTTTCAGTTGAGTGAGGAGGCCAAAACTAGGTTGCGAGGGATGCAAGTAGGAGAAAAGAGAACCGCGAAGGATGTACACAGCTTTCCCCGGGAGTCTTATTGTGAAAAGGAGATGTATAGGACGCTAGGGCCTACCGATGGTTTTCTTTTTTAAACCCTTACCTTCTGTCTTAGAATTGATACTAGATATTGGTTCCAAAACGGAAGAGAGAGGTAAGGGCTAGGCAATCGGGGTTACGGTCCAGGGTCATCCAGCTAGGAAGTGTCTGAGGTCATATTTGAACCCAGGACCTCCTGACTCCAGGCTTGGCTCTCCATCCACTGAGCCACCCAGCTGCCCTGGAGATGTTTTGAGATGTAGAAATGTCTACGTCCTGCCCGAAGTTCACCTGACATGCTGTGGACCTTCCTCTAGATTTCTTGCCAGCTATCCATGGAACACACTGTTTATCTGTCATCTGGTTACATGACTAACCCCAATGGGTAGAATGATGGCACTAGAGAAGCTTGGTTCAAATCCCGCTTCTGCAGCTTACCATTGTGACCTTGAGCAAATCACCTGCTCCACTCGGTGATCTGTAAGGTCCCTTCTTCAATTCTCTAATCCTTTCTCTGGTGCTTCTGGTGCACAGTTCTCAGCTGTGATATTCTGCTGCCTAAAAACACCTTCACTGTTCCAAGTCACCAGGATGGAGAGCCAGTGAAGCTGGTGCCTTGGGTGGACAGACAGATACCGTCTGTCTGATAGGTGGTGAACTTGGCCCAGAATTGAAAGGGGGAAGACCAGCTCGATTACCTTTGGGGAAACTACCCTGAAATAAAAGCTCAGTTTTTAGTTTTTAAATGATATTATTCAGGGGCAGCTGGGTAGCTGAGTGGATGGAGAGTCAGGCCTAGAGATGGGAGGTCCTAGGTTCAAATCCGGCTTTAGCCACTTCCCAGCTGGGTGACCCTGGGCAAGTCACTTGACCCCCATTGCCTACCCTTGCCACTCTTCTGCCTTGGAGCCAATACACAGTATTGACTCCAAGACGGAAGGTGAGGGGTTAAAAACAAATAAATAAATGATATTATTCAGGGGCAGCTGAGTGGCTCAGTGGATTGAGAGTCAGGTCTAGAGACAGGAGGTCCTGGGTTCAAATGTGGTCTCAGACACTTCCCAGCTGGGTGACCCTGGGCAAGTCACTTGATCCCCATGGCCCACCCTTACCACTCTTCCACCTAGGAGCCAGTACACAGAAGTTAAGGGTTTAAATAGAAAATAAATAAATGATATTATTCTGGTGATGTTTTATGGTGGAGAATCATGGACTGCCACCATCTCTTAAGTGTGCTATGCCAAGGTTTGTCGCAAGAGAATATAGAGAAATAAAATGCAGTGGGAAAGGTAATTAGAAGTGCCTTTCATTGACTCATGGGATGATGAGCTTTGAAGCCGATTCCCAGGACCGTAGGATTTAGAGGTGGATGGGACCCCAGAGGCTAACAAGCCCAAACCTCTCATTTTATTTTTCTTAATGAATTTTATTCTTTTCTATTCTGGACTTAAACACCTCAACCCCTCCCCCCCCCATATATTTCCATATACACAGCAGAGAAGAAAAAGAAGCTTGTATATGAAACCCCAAATCTAGATTTCATATGACTCGCTTTAAAAAAAAGCATATGCTTTTTTCACGTGTTACTTTCAAAGCTGTCCTACTTCTCTGGGCTTCCTCCCTTTGTTCTCTGTATTTTGAAATGCTTAAATGTCACCGAACCTCAACTGCCTAGTACTTAGGGCTCTTCTGCCTTAGGATCCATAGCAATTCTAAGACAAAAGGTAAGGCAGGGGTTCTGTTCTGTTCCTTTGGGGAATGTTTCATTGGCTCTCTTTTAGGGAGAATTGCTGACCTTGACCTCCTCTCCCTCCCTCCCTCCTCCCCCCCAGCCCCCGCCCCATAAAAGCAGAGAAAGATCCCTATAACAAGTAGGCACAATCAAAGAAATCTAATCCAGGAGGTGGTCGTGTCTAAAATGTCTCTTTCTATGGGTTGCGTCTGTCATCTTTCTGTAAGAAAGTAACAACCGACTCATTTGGCAGAAAATGAAATAGTCTCAGAGAAGGGAAAGGATTGACTTACAGAATGTAGAACTGAAAGAAGCCTCTGGCAGAGGCCATCTTATTCATTTTACAGCAGGGGAAACTGAGGTTCAGTGAAGTTAAATGCCTAGTGCCGAAGTCAGAGCCAGAACTCAGGCCTCCTGGCTTCCAGAGTTATGAAGGGGTTTCTTTACAGCACCTATTGATGGAGTCTCCTCTGTTGCCCATCTCTCCTGAGCTCCTGCTTAGAAGCTCTTTCAGATGGCTCAGCCCAGACTAATTTCCTTTGGATTCCCCCATGGAAAGGCCGTTAGGGGTGCCTTGTGTTTGTGGGGAATTGACCCTTAAGCTCCTACTCGCACCTCTTGAAAGGTTGATGATTGATCCTATGAAAAGTACCGTTCTTGTCCTGGCTGGGTGACCCTGTGCAAGTCGTTTCCCGTTTGCTAAGCCTCCCTTTTATCAATTATAAAGGCAACTCCATAAAGCTAGTCTCCTAGGTTGAGGGAGCTTCCTCTCCCCCTTTAGGACATCATCCCAGGGTCGGTCCAAACAAGAATGGGATGGATAATCCTTGTCCTGTCTGCTACCTACTTCCCCAGGCTGGGGGTGGGGGTGGGGGTGGGGGCGGGGAGCGCCTAGAAGCAAGTTCTTCTTACGGAGAAAAAAAAATGACAACCCACCAGTCGCGGCCATGAATCAGGGATGCTGAGGGAAGGAACAATTATGGAGAAGCAGAAAGAAAGGCGTGAGAGAGAGAGAAGAGATGTCTACAGGGAAATGCTGAGCCCCAGCGATTAAGGCTAGGAGCCGTGGGGAACCCCTAGCCAGGCCAGAGTCAGGGTTCCTAGTGGTTCCCTTGCCTCCCCTGATCTCCGGGATCCTTTCATGGAAGCTCGTAAAGGCGGCTGGGGAGCAGGGGGCGGGGGAAGCACGAGGGATCGATCTCCGAAGGTGGTGCCCTCTCCCCCTAGTCAGCCTCGAACGAACGCGCAGGGTGGGTGCAAGCACAGACCCCCACCCCTTCCCGCCCCTTGGGGCTCTCCAAGACGGGGAGGGCGGAGCGTCAGCTCGAGGAGGGGCGCGAGCCAAGCCGGAAGGAGGGAGCAGCCCCCGCCCCCCCACTCCCCCCCAGGTCGAAAGGGGCTCCAGGTGTCTTTCTCCACCCTACCATCTCCCCCTCCCC
>NW_025343367.1:0-1797 GCF_016433145.1 Gracilinanus agilis
TTCAATTTTGTTGAATGCCCATACTTTCCCCTGGAAATATATAGTCAGTTTTGATGGGTAGTTGATCCGTGGTTGCAAGCCCAGCTTTCTTGCCTTTCTGAATATCGTATTCCAAGCCTTGCGATCTTTTAGCGTGGAGGCTGCCAGATCCTATGTGATCCTGATTGGTGCTCCTTGATATTTGAATTGTTTCTTTCTGGCTTCTTGTAAGATTTTTTCTTTTGCTTAGAAACTCTTGAATTTGGCAATTATATTTCTGGGTGTTTTCTTTTCTTGATCCTCCACCCACGCCTCTGCCAGTGCCTGCACTCTGAGCCCGTGCTCTGCGCCCTGCTTCTACTCTCGGTGCCCTGCTCCAGCGCTCAAATTTTGTGTGCGTTCCTTAGCTTTTTGGGGTCCTTAATCTTGCTGCTCTCAGGAACAGGCCCCAGAGCTGCCTATGATTCAATGGGTGCCCCAAACTTGCTCTATTTCTTTTTAGCTGGCTTCAGCGCTATAGGTGTTGTGTGTGGAGGGGTTGGGGGTGGGGTGGTTGCTCAGCCCGTGATTTAGTGAGAGCTGTTTCACCCCTTTATGGCATGGAAATGCCTCGATTCCACGTACCTTCCATGATGTGCCCTGTTGTGGGGTTCCTCCGTTCGTCTGGACTTGTTTTTATGTGCCCTTGAGGAGTTTTGTGTGTTTTGGTCAGGAGAGGTTAAGAGCTGCTTCTTACTCTGCCGCCATCTTAACCCGGAACCTCATGTACCAATTTTGATGTTACCTATGTGAAATGTTGATTTATGCTTAATTTCTGTGAAACTGCTTTCCAGTTTTCCCAGTAATTTTTGTCAAATGGTGAGTTGTTCCCCTAAAAACTTGGATCTCTGGGTTTGTCAACTTAGAAGACTATGGTCACTTATTACTATGTATTGTGTACCTAACTTATTCCATTGCTCAACCACTCTATTTCTTAACATGTACCAGATTGTTTTGATGATTGAAATGTGGCACTGCTAGGCTACCTTTCTTCGTATTTTTTTCATTGATGCCCTTGATATTCTTGACACTTTGTTCCTCCAGATAGATTTTGTTATTATTTTTATAATTCTGTAAAATAATACTTTGGTAGTCTAATTGTTAACATCCAAAAATACTGATAATATATGTGGGTTTATTTTGTATCTTGCAACTCTGCTAAAGATGTGAATTGTTTCAACTAGTTACTTAGTTGAATCTTTAGAGTTCTCTAAGGATACTGTCATATCATCTACAAAGAGTAATAGTTTTATATCTTTGTTGTCTATTCTTATTCCTCCAATTTTTTTTCTTGTTTTATTGTTACAGCTAACATTTCTTTTACAACACTGAATAATAGTGATGATAACAGACATCTTGGTTGCGCCTTTGGTCTTATCGGGAAAGCTTCTAGTTTATCCCCATTATAGATATTTACCCCTGATTTTAGATAGATACTACATATCATTTTAAGAAAAGCTTCATTTATTCCTATGCTTTCAAGCATTTTGATAGGAATTAGGTCCTTTATTTTGTCAAAAACCATTTTCTGCATTCTACTATTATAATCATATGAATCTGGTATTTCTGTTATTGACATGATCAATTATGGTTCTCCTAATATTGAACCAACTCTGCATTCTTGGTATAAAGCCAGTCTGGTGATAATATGCAGTCTTTGTGATATATTGCTATAATCTCCTTGCAAGTATTTTATTTAAAAATTTTACATGGATATTCATATATTCATGCAAATCAATACAATCTTGGAAAAAAGTCACCAAACTATATATATATATA
>NW_025343368.1:0-4624 GCF_016433145.1 Gracilinanus agilis
CACCAAGAGGCATAGCATCCAAATTCATAAAGGAGAAACTGGCAGAGCTCAAGAAGGAAATAGATAGTAAAATCATAATAGTTGGAGATCTTAATACTCCTCTTTCAGATCTACATAAATGAAACCAAAAAATAAATAAGAAAGAGGTAAAAGAGGTGAATGAAGTCCTAGAAAAATTAGATTTAATTGATATGTGGAGAAAAACGAATAGGGACAAAGAAGGTGTCTTCTTTTCACCTGCACATGGTACATTCACAAAGATTCACCATAAAATACGGTATATAAATATTGTAAACAAATGCAAAAGAGCAGAAATAATAAATGAAACTTTCTCAGATCATAATACAATAAAAATAATAGTTAGTAAGAGCACCTGGACAGGAAAATAAAAAATTAATTGGAAATTAAACAATATGATTCTCCAAAACCAATTAGTTAAAGAAGAAATCATAGAAACAATCAATAATTTCATTGAAGAGAATGACAATGATTAGACAACCTACCAAACTCTGTGGGATGCAGCTAAGGCAGTACTAAGGGGGAAATTTATATCCTTGAGTGCATATATTAACAATTTAAGGAAGGCAGAGATTAATAAATTGGGCATGCAACTCAAAAAATAAGAAAGCGAGCAAATTAAAAATCCCCATAAGAAAACTAAATTAGAAATACTAAAAATCAAGGGAGAAATTAATAAAATCGAAAGTAAAAGAACTATTGAGTTAATAAATATAACGAGAAGCTGGTATTCTGAAAAAAAACTGATAAAATAGACAAAGTACTGGTCAATCTAATAAAAAAAGGAAAGAAGAAAACCAAATTGAAAGTATGAAGATGAAAAGGGAGACATCACCTCTAATGAAGGGGAAATTAAGGCAATCATTAAAAACTATTTTGACCAATTATATGGCAATAAATATAACAATTTAGGAGATAGAGATGAATATTTACAAAAATATAAATTGCATAGATTAACAGCAGAACATATAGAATACCTAAATAATCCCATATCAGAGAAAGAAATTGACCAAGTCATCAAAGAACTCCCTAAGAAAAAATCGCCAGGTCCTGATGGATTAACAAGTGAATTCTATCAGACATTCAAAGAGGAACTAATCACAATTCTACTCAAATTATTTGATATGATAAGCAAAGAAGGAGCCCTACCAAATTCCTTTCATGACACAAAGATGGTACTGATTCCAAAGCCAGGGAGATCAAAAACAGAGAAAGAAAACTATAGACCAATCTCCCTAATGAACATAGATGCAAAAATCCTAAATATAATACTAGCAAAGAGACTCCAGCAAGTAATTAAGAAGATCATCCACCATGATCAGGTGGGATTTATACCAGGAATGCAAGGATTGTTCAACATTAGGAAATCCATCCACATAATTGACCATACAACAGTCTAACAAACAAAATCATATGATTTTCTCAATAGATTCTGAAAAAGCCTTTGACAAAATACAGCATCCATTCCTATTGAAAACGCTGAAAAATATAGGAATAGAAGGACCTTTCCTAAAAATAATAAACAGTATTTACCTAAATCCATCAACAATCATTATATGTAATGGGGATAAATTAGAAGCCTTCCCAATAAGATCAGGAGTGAAACAAGGTTGACCATTGTCACCTCTACTATTCATCATGATACTAGAAACACTACCAGTAGCAATTAGAGAAAAAAGAAATTGAAGTTATCAAAATAGGCAATAAGGAGACTAAGCTATCACTCTTTGCAAATGATATTATGGTCTACTTAAAAAATCCTAGAGAATCAACTAAGAAGCTTGTAGAAATAATCAACAACTTTAGCAAAGTTGCAGGATACAAAATAAGTGCATATAAACGATCAACACATCTATATATTTCCAACACATTATAGCAGCAAGAAATAGAAAGTGAAACTTCATTTAAAATCATCCTAGGCAATATAAAATACTTAGGAATCTATCTACCAAAAGAAACACAGCAATTGTATGAAAACAACTACAAAACACTTTCCAAACAAATAAAACTGGATCTCAACAATTGGAAAGCCATTAATTTTTCGTGGGTAGGATGAGCTAACATAATGAAAATGACCATTCTACCCTAATTAATTTACCTATTTATCTCCATACCTATCAAACTACCAAAAATCTTTTTTACTGAATTAGGAAAAACCATAAAAAATTTCATTTTGAATAACAAAAGATCAATAATATCAAGGGAAATAATGAAAAAAAATGTGATGGAAAGGGGCCTAGCAGTACCAGATATTAAACAATACTATAAAGCAGCAGTCATCAAAACAATATGGTACAGGTTCCGGGTTAAGATGGCGGCAGAGTAAGAAGCAGCTCTTAACCTCTCCTGACCAAAACACACAAAACTCCTCAAGGGGACATAAAAACAAGTACAGACGAATGAAAGGAGGAACCCCACAACAGGGCACAGTGTGGAAGGTACATGGAATCGAGGCATTTTCATGCTATAAAGGGGGTGAAACAGCTCTCACTAAATTGCGGGCTGAGCAACCACCCCACCCCTAACCCCTCCACACACAACACATATAGCGCCGAAGCCAAACAAAAAGAAATATAGCAAGTTTGGGGCACCCATCGAGTCATTGGCAGCTCCAGGGCCTGTTCCAGAGAGCAGCAAGATTTAGGACCCCAAGAAGACCAAAAACGCACGCGAAATCTGAGCACGGGAGCTGATTGGATGCAGGGCGCAGAACACCGGGTCAGAGCACAGGCACGGACAGAGGCGTGGGTGGAGGCAGACACAGCCAGGAGCTAAAGCTCTGAAACCCTGAGTGGGGAACCAGTGTAGACAGGCATACGACTGTGGAAGCAGCGCCCTGAGACTTGTAAAGGAACCTCAAGCAGAGATCAAGCAAGGGGGTCCACCAGGGGGCTTGACCTTGGAAAAAACCAGAACTCAGACCTCAGGAGCCAATAGACCGCGGACAGACCCTGAGCGCAAGGATAAACCTGAGAAGCTGCTGGGCTAATGATGGCTACCCAGACTAAGGAAGTTCAGAAGAGAAAGAATAACAACAAGAAAAAGAAGTCTTTAACACTCGACAACTTTTACACAGAGAAAATCCAGACAAACGAGCAAACAGAGGAGGAGAACAAACAAGCATTTGGACCCTCCTCAAATAAGGAAAACTCCTCACAAGCTATGGAAGAGTTCAAAACTGAGATTTTGAGGAAAATGGAAGAGATCTAGCAAGAAAATAACTGTTTAAGAGGTAGAATCTTCCAAATTGAAAGTGAGGCTCAGAAACCAAATGAACTGATAAGCAAATTGAACACCAGAAATGTCCAGATTGAAAAGGAATACCAGAAGATTATGGCCGAAAACCAGAAGATCATAGCCGAAAACCAGAAGATTACAGCCGAAAATCAAAAGATCATAGCCGAAAACTGAAAGATTATAGCCGAAACCCAATCCCTAAAGGCTAGAATTGAGCAATTGGAAGCTAATGATCTCTCAAGACAACAAGAACAAATAAAACAAAGTCAAAAGACTGAAAAAATAGAAGGAAATATAAAATATCTCAATGAGAGAGTGACAGACCAAGAAAACCAGTCTAGAAGAGATAATTTGAGAATAATTGGTCTTCCAGAAAAACCAGAAATTAATAGAAACCTGTACTCCATACTAACAGAAATAATCCAGCAAAATTGCCCTGAAGTCCTACAACAAGAGGGCAATATAGACATTGAAAGGATTCATAGAACACCTACGACATTCGATCAAGAAAAGAAAAGACCCAGAAATATAAATGCAAAATTCAAGAGTTTCCAAGCAAAAGAAAAAATCTTACAAGAAGCCAGAAAGAAACAATTCAAATATCAAGGAGCAACAATCAGGATCACAAAGGATCTGGCAGCCTCCACGCTAAAAGATTGCAAGGCTTGGAATATGATATTCAGAAAGGCAAGAGAGCTGGGCCTGCAACCACGGATCAACTACCCATCAAAATTGACTATATATTTCCAGGGAAAGTATGGGCATTTAAGAAAATTGAAGAATTCCAGGTATTTGCACAGAAAAGACCAGGGCTAAATGGAAAGTTTGATATCTAACCACAAAAATCAAGAGAAACATGAAAAGGTAAATAAGATATAGAGGGGAAAGAAAGAAAACTTATAATTTTTAAATTTGCCTTTTTAAGGGCCTCAGTGAGATCTAATTATCTGTATTCCTATGTAGAGAAATGTTATGTATAATTCTCTGTAGTGAACTCTATTCACTATTAAAATATTCACTATTATAGTAATAAGAAGAATAATTCACAGGGTGAGGGTGGAACACTAAATAATCTAAGATGGCATGGGGAATGGGAAAGAGTGTGTGAATAGCAGGGGACACCAAGAGAAACTTGAGTGAATAAGAAAATAAGATATTCTATTACACACAAAGAGGGCATGGGACGGAAAGGGGACAAATACTATTATAAGAAGGAGAGGAAGAGAGCATTAAGAAGCAATAATTAAACCTTACTCTCTGTAATCAACCCGGAGAGGAAAGAGTAGCTATACTATCCATTGGGACATAAAACTCTTATCTAACCCTTCTGAGAAATTTAGAAGGGATAAACCAAGGGGAGCAGGGGAGT